>NW_023416034.1:0-15830 GCF_013373865.1 Monomorium pharaonis
AAACATGCTATGTAATCGTCTGGAACTCGCTATAAAATGGTAGTTTACTTTTTTAGTGCGGCGTGCCAGCCGTATAATTAAAAAATGTTTAAATATATTTAATGTAGAATACAGAACTATTGTTAAAATCTATCAAAAACTCTAGAACTATTACGGGTGCAAGTATAACTGCTGTTAAAACGTTCAATTTTATTAATGAGGTGCCAGGGGAAAATAGCACCTCATATTTTCAAATATCATTTTTTTTAAATAAATCAACGGAACTATTTCTGAAACTTATCAGGAATTCTATGAAAAAACTTTATGTATATACATAACTTAGTTAGAAAAATAACCCATCAAATTGATATCAAATTAAGGGAGAATTGATATAAATTGCATTGATCAAATCAAATTGATGTCGATTTGATGGTTATTTCTCACTGGAAGGGTTAGAAAGATAAACAGAGACGAACAAAAACAAGGAAGATATGAAAAAATAATATGGGCAAAATATAATAGAGTGTACAAAGAAATAAAAATAGATGAGAAGCTTTTGTATATTTTAGTAGGGTAAAAAAAAGTAGGGAGTTAGTCTATGATAGCGAGATTTAAGTGCGGAAACGAGGCATTAGGGAATAGATATTGGAAAAAGGAAAAGTGTAGGCTATACAATTTAAAAGTAGAGACTTTAGAACCAATATTAGAAGAATTTACAGAATTGCGAAGACAAATTTCTCTGTTAGGAAAATGTTATCAGAGGTAGATATAGGTACAAAATGGATGAAAAATGTATTAAAGACGAGAAATGACAAGAAAAGCGTAATAGTCATTAAGAGTCCTATGTTATTATGTAATTAAGCTATGTAACCTTTTTTCAAAGGCCGAAATGTTTAAGAAATAAACGAGTTGTATATATGTTATATGCAATAGTAATTTTATGCAGGGTGTAATAACAAATAAAAAAATAACAGTTGGCGCGCGCGAAGCGCGTGCATGTTCTAGTCCTCTTATAAAATAGCCATGTAACCCTAAAGTTGCCTGCTAATCGCGATTGCATTGTTGCCTCTTTATTCCGATCGCGATTGGCTGTCTCGCGCTTGACTCGCTTCGTTCGTGTGTGAAGTTTGACAGTTTATAGTTGACAGTTTTTGACAGTTTGACTGTTTAACGAGAGACGGAAAGACACAAAAAGAAGCAAGAAAAATACCGGGAAAAAATTACTTAGACTGGAAGATTATAAAATAGCAGAGAGTATTTGTTTTGAATTGCAGATACGTTTAACTGATGCTTAACAAAGTAAGTTGAAATTTAATACAATATATTATGACATATTTAATTTAATATAATAATATTATGATATAACCATTTTTGTATCACCATCGCTGTTAGAAGGGTAAGGAAGAGACGTTGGACGCCACGACAGAAACACGTATTTATCAAGTAATTCTTAATTATCTTAATTATTTTTTTTGCCAATACATTAAATATAATTATAATTTTTTTATTTGTATTGATTAAAAAATTGATATATTGTTATGTAAATGTATGTATATTAATTAAGTTCTTATTATAATAAGTTTAAATATATAGTTGACAATTACAGGCATTACTGCTAAAAATATTGTATGGCGAATTAAATAACCTCGCAGTTGAGAATATAAAATTAAGAAAAAAAAATTGTGTGGTACGAAAAAAAGAGAGAAAGAGAGAAAGAAACGGGAAACAAGATAAGGATCAGGATTAAAATAAGATAAGAAAAAAGAAGGTATAAATATTATGTTATTGATATTGATAAGTATACAAGTATATAATTAATGCTACTCGAACATGTTAAGTTTTTGTTTCAATATTTATAATTGGTAAACATTTTCATTTCTTAAATAATTTTGAATAAATTTTTATTCTTTGGAGGATTTTTCGAAGTTTTTTAAATATATTTGATTAATTTTATTGATCTTGTACTGATTTTTGAATGTGTATGTACTTGACGTTTCTTTTTTACTTTTATAAGGTAAAAATATATTTTGGTTATATTTTGGTAGAATTTATCTTCTTTTTGTAAAAATCAAGTGATAGTTTGTTCCTTACATAATTTTATTTAAATTGATTTATTTATTATACATTATTCATTTTTAATTATAAACATATGTAGATGTACGTAACATTATTAATATTTATATTGAATATACATGACTATACGGCAATCATATTTGTTAATGCACATATGTATAAATTTTAATAACAATATTAGTAAAACACAATATAAACACAACAAATAACATTAATATAATTAAAATTATATATGTATATGCATATATACAGGGTGACAGCTAACCGGCAGCCAATCTGTAATAGATAGATATATGTATATATATATATATAGATATACTAATAGATAGATGTATACAAATATACTAATAGATATATTAATATACAAATAAACGTAAATATATATATATATATTTATGTTTATTTCTATATTAGTATATCTATACATCTATCTATTAGTATATCTATATATATCTATCTATTACAGATTGGCTGCCAGTTAGCTGTCACCCTGTATATATGTATATACATATATAATTTTATTTATATTAATGTTATTTGTTGTGTTTATATTGTGTTTTTACTAATATTGTTATTAGAATTTAAACATATGTGCATTAACAAATATGATTGCCGTATACATGTATATTCAATATAAATATTAATAATGTTATGTACATCTACATATGTTTATAATTAAAAAATGAATAATGTATAATAAATAAATCAATTTAAATAAATTATGTAAGAAACACTATCACTTGATTTTTACAAAAAGAAGATAAATTCTATCAAAACCTTATAAAAGTAAAAAAAAAACGTTAAGTACATATACATTCACAAATCAGTCGAAAGATCAATAAAATCAATCAAATATATTTAAATACGTCATATATAATTATATCTAAATTATTTCTTCATAAGATAATATTAATGTGAGTTTTTAATTGCAATCAATCAAATTAAATCGGTACATTCAATTTTGAGATATCAAGATTTCTTTCTCGTAAAAGTTCAATAACATTATTTTCTTCAGATCAGATTCATATGTAATATACACACATGTAAATCCAGTTTGCCATTCAAGAGGCTTTACAATGTGCCTACATACAATTTCATTTTACTAAAACAAAATTATTATGTATAATGTAAATAATGAATTTACGAGAAAGAAATCTTGATATCTCAAAATTGAGTGTACCGATTTAATTGGATTGGTTGCAATTGAAAACTCACATTAATATTATTTCAGGAAAACATAATTTAGATATAATTATATATGACGTTATATATAATTATATGTAATTATATATGATTTATATATACCAGCATATATAATTATATATAAATTATTTATGGGCACTATATATAATTTATATATAATTTATATATATTTATATATATTTTTATATATGGACTCCATTGTTCTTGCCGGCTTATATCTGAAGAAATGCAAATGCTTTATATGATTATATATAATAATATCAGGTCATATCTGATTGTACCTATTGAAGTTGAGTAATCATATATAGATATATATATATAATCCTATAAAGTCATATATAGTTTCATATATGAAAGAATAAGAACAACTGAGTCTATATATGCATCTTTCCGAGAAAAAATAATTATATATAATTATATCTAAATTATTTTTTCATGAGATAATATTAATGTGAGTTTTCAATTGCAACCAATCCAAATAAATTGGTACACTCAATTTTGAGATATCAAGATTTCTTTCTCGTAAAAGTTCAATAACATTATTTTCTTCAAATCTTCAAATGACATTATATACAATCATATAAAAAAATGGCATTATACAATCGTATACGATTGTATGTAACCATATATAAACATATATAACCACATAGCCATATATAATTATATACAACCACATATAATTATATATAATCATATATGATTATATATAATTAACATTATATACAATCAGATTGTATGTAACCATATACAGATATATAAATATTTATATATAAATAACCATATATAGATATTTCTAATGAGTAAATCATAAAAATAGTGGCAGTCCTCTTCCACATCAGACAGGAACAAGAAGCTAATTTTTGCTTGCCTTAACCACGCTACGAGTGATCTTTATGTAGCCGATCGACTGCACTTTGCTCCTGAGAGAGTACGCCGCCTATCGACGGCGCCGCGCTCTAACTAGCGGGCAAGTCTGCATATCTAATTGTATATGGCGCCATATATAATGCTATATATAATTATATATAGGATGCTCACATAGCATTATATCTGGCGTCACATACAATTATATAAAATTAGATATGGTGCTATATCTGATTATATATGGACCCAGATTAGCCACATTAATATATATGGCTATATATGACTATATAGTTGTATATAATGCTATATATAATTATATACAAAATGCACTACTAACACAGCATTATATATGGCGCCACATACAATTATATACAATTAGATATGGTATTCAGTTAAACATACCTGCAATTAAAAATATACATTTTAAATAACAATATATTAATTTTTTAATTAATACAAATAAAAAAAAAGAATTATAATTATATTTAATGTATTGGCAAAAAAGATAATTAAGATAATTAAAAATTACTTGATAAATATGTGTTACTGTCGTGGGGTTAACGTCTCTTCTCTATCCTTCTAACAGCGATGGAGTAACAATATAGTACTGGCACCCGTAATAGTTCTAGAGTTCCTGATAGATTTCAGCAATAGTTCTGTACATTAAATATATTTAAACAGTTTTTTAATTTGGCTGTTGGCATTGCACTACAAGAGTAAGGTACCACTTTTTGGCGAGTTTCAACTAACTTTATGGCATTTTCTAACAGTTCCGCAATAGTTTCAAAGCTTTTTATATGTTTCGTCGACAGTTCCGGTCTTTAAGCATTTTTAAACAATTTTTTTATTAGACGGCTGGCACCGCACTACAAGAGTAAACTACCATTTTATAGCGAGTTCCAGACGAGTACATAGCATTTTTCAATAATTCTGTAATAATTCCGAAGCTATTTGCAAGTTTCGTCGACATATCAGGTTTTTAAGCATTTTTAAGCAATTTTTTTATTAGACGGCTGGCACCGCACTACAAGAGTAAATTACCATTTTATAGCGAGTTCCATACGAATACATAAAATATTTAAAAAAATGAGGTGCTAACTTTCAGTGGCACCTCATTAATGAAAATTGAACATTTTAACAGCAGTTCTACTTGCACCCGTAATAGTTCTAAAGTTCCTGATAGATTTTAGCAATAGTTCTGTACATTAAATATATTTAAACAGTTTTTTAATTTGGCTGTTGGCATTGCACCACAAGAGTAAAGTACCACTGTTTGGCGAGTTTCAGTCAACTTTATGACATTTTCTAAAAGTTCTGCAATAATGTCAAAGCTTTTGTAGATTTCGTCGACAGTTCCGGTCTTTAAGCATTTTTATGCAATTTTTTATTAGACGGCTGGCACCGCACTACAAGAGTAAACTACCATTTTATAGCGAGTGCCAGACGAGTACATAACATATTTTAATAGTTCTGCAATAGTTTCAAAGCTTTTTGCAGGTTTTGTCGACACTTCCGGTCTTTAAGTATTTTAAAACAATTTTTTAGTAGACCGCTGGCACCGCACTACAAGAGTAAACTACCATTTTATAGCGAATTTCAGAAGAGTACATAGCATGTTTTAATAGTTCTGCAATAGGTCCAAAGCTTTTTGCAGATTTCGTCGACAGTTCCGGTTTTTAAGCATTTTTAAACAATTTTTTATTAGACGGCTAACACCGCACTACAAGAGTAAATTACCATTTTATAGCGAGATCCAGACGAATACATAACATATTTTAATAGTTCTGCAATAGTGACAAAGCTTTCTGTAGGTTTCGTCGACAGTTCCGGTCTTTGAGCATTTTTAAGAATTTTTTAATTAGACGGCTGGCACCGCACTACAAGAATAAATTACAATTTTATAGCGAGTTCCAGACAAGTACATATTTTAATAGTTCTGCAATAGTGACAAAGTTTTTTGTAGGTTTCGTCGACAGTTTCGGTCTTTAAGCATTTTTAAAGAATTTTTTTATTAGACGGCTGGCACCGCACTACAAGAGTAAACTACAATTTTATAGCGAGTTCCAGACAAGTACATAGCATTTTTCAATAGTTCTGCAATAGTTTCAAAGCTTTTTGCAGGTTTCGTCGACAGTTCCGGTCTTTAAGCATTTTTAAGCAATTTCTTTATTAGACGGCTGGCACCGCACTACAAGAGTAAACTACCATTTTATAGCGAGTTCCAGACGAGTACATAGCATTTTTCAATAGTTCTGCAATAGTTTCAAAGCTTTTTGCAGGTTTCGTCGACAGTTCCGGTCTTTAAGCATTTTTAAGCAATTTCTTTATTAGACGGCTGGCACCGCACTACAAGAGTAAACTACCATTTTATAGCGAGTTCCAGACGAGTACATAGCATATTTTAATAGTTCTGCAATAGTTCCAAAGCTTTTTGCAGGTTTCGTCGACAGTTCCGGTCTTTAAGCATTTTTAAGCAATTTCTTTATTAGACGGCTGGCACCGTACTACAAGAGTAAACTACCATTTTATAGCGAATTCCAGAAGAGTACATAGCATATTTTAATAGTTCTGCAATAGTGTTAAAGTTTTTTGTAGGTTTCGTCGACAGTTTCAGTCTTTAAGCATTTTAAAAAAATTTTTTTATTAGACGGCTGGCACCGCACTACAAGAGTAACCTACCATTTTATAGCGAGTTTCAGACGAGTACTTAGCATTTCTCAATAGTTCTGCAATAGTTCCAAAGCTTTTTGCAGGTTTCGTCGACAGTTCCGGTCTTTAAGTATTTAAAAAAAATTTTTTTATTAGACGGCTGGCACCGCACTACAAAAGTAAACTACAATTTTATAGCGAGTTTCAGACGAGTACATAGCATTTCTCAATAGTTCTGCAATAGTTCCAAAGCTTTTTGCAGGTTTCGTCGACAGTTCCGGTCTTTAAGCATTTTTAGGTAATTTGTTTATTAGACGGCTGGCACCGCACTACAGGAGTAAACTACCATTTTATAGTGAGTTCCAGACGAGTACATAACATTTTTCAATAGTTCTGCAATAGTGACAAAGCTTTTTGTAGGTTTCGTCGACATTTTCGATCTTTAAGTATTTTTAAACAATTTTTTTTATTAGACTGCTGGCACTCCACTACAAGAGTAAACTACCATTTTATAGCAAGTTCCAGACGAGTACATAGCATTTTTTAATAGTTTTGCAATAGTTCCAAATCTTTATGCAGGTTTTGTCGACAGTTCCGGTTTTTAGCATTTTTAGGCGATTTGTTTATTAGACGGCTGGCACCGCACTACAAGAGTAAACTACAATTTTATAGCGAGTTCCAGACAACCACACAGCATTCTCCAATATATTTCTGCAATAGTTTCAAAGCTTTTTGTAGGTTTTATCGACAGTTCGTTTGACAAACAATGGTATTTATAAGTAACCTCTTTCTAAACCTCTAAGGATAAGTATTTATACATGTCATGAATTACTGGTTAACAATAGAGCGACATTGTAAGTTGATTTACAAATAAAATATTATATTAAAATTAAATATATTTGACAAATAATATTGTAATTATGTTGGTAATTTAACTTAAACAAATCATATGACTTTTTAATTTAATATAAAAAAGTTTCTCAAAATTAACTTTTACTTAAACTAGAAACAAATTAATCTTAACGTAAATTTAATAGAATTAGTATTTATTTACGTAACTTTTAACATAATAGAATTCATTTCATAATCAATTAAATTTCATTAACTTAGTTAAAAATTAGATTAACTAACCCAACTCTAAAATTTAAAAAATGTCAATTACATTACTAACACATACCTATCAGATACCATAAAATTGGCTGAAGTTTAAATACCATAGCGTAGTATTCATATCTGATAGTGCAAGACAGGATCAAATAAAAAATTGTTTAAAAATGTTTAAAGACCGGAACTGTCGACAAAATCTACAAAAAGCTTTAGAACTATTGCAGAACTATTGAAAAATGCTATGTACTCGTCTGGAATTTGCTATAAAATAGTAGTTTACTCTTGTAGTGCGGTGCCAACCGTCTAATAAAAAATTGTTTAAACATGCTTAAAGACCGGAATTGTCGACGAAACCTGCAAAAAGCTTTGGAACTATTGCTGAACTATTGAAAAATGCTATGTAATCGTCTGGAACTCGCTATAAAATGGTAGTTTACTTTTTTAGTGCGGTGCCAGCCGTATAATTAAAAAATTGTTTAAATATATTTAATGTAGAATACAGAACTATTGTTAAAATCTATCAAAAACTCTAGAACTATTACGGGTGCAAGTATAACTGCTGTTAAAACGTTCAATTTTTATTAATGAGGTGCCAGGGGAAAATAGCACCTCATATTTTCAAATATCAATTTTTTTTAAATAAATCAACGGAACTATTTCTGAAACTTATCAGGAATTCTATGAAAAAACTTTATGTATATACATAACTTAGTTAGAAAAATAACCCATCAAATTGATATCAAATTAAGGGAGAATTGATATAAATTGCATTGATCAAATCAAATTGATGTCGATTTGATGGTTATTTCTCACTGGAAGGGTTAGAAAGATAAACAGAGACGAACAAAAACAAGGAAGATATGAAAAAATAATATGGGCAAAATATAATAGAGTGTACAAAGAAATAAAAATAGATGAGAAGCTTTTGTATATTTTAGTGGGGTAAAATAAGAGTAGGGAGTTAGTCTATGATAGCGAGATTTAAGTGCGGAAACGAGGCATTAGGGAATAGATATTGGAAAAAGGAAAAAGTGTAGGCTATACAATTTAAAAGTAGAGACTTTAGAACCAATATTAGAAGAATTTACAGAATTGCGAAGACAAAATTTCTCTGTTAGGAAAATGTTATCAGAGGTAGATATAGGTACAAAATGGATGAAAAATGTATTAAAGACGAGAAATGACAAAGAAAAGCGTAAATAGTCATTAAGAGTCCTATGTTATTATGTAATTAAGCTATGTAACCTTTTTTCAAAGGCCGAAATGTTTAAGAAATAAACGAGTTGTATATATGTTATATGCAATAGTAATTTTATGCAGGGTGTAATAACAAATAAAAAAATAACAGTTGGCGCGCGCGAAGCGCGTGCATGTTCTAGTATTCTAAAAAAAGGCATGTAAAGTCGATTGCTCGCATTTCTCGAAGATCATTGTTGTCGCTTTTCCGCGATGCCAATTGGTTCTCTCGCTGCGCTTACTTCGTGTTGCAAGAGTAGCTGTCATTGCAATTGAATTTTGACAGCTGTCAAATTTGTATAAATATTATTTATACATTTATTGTTGTAATTTATTTTTAAAAGGTAAATTGGTTCTCTCGCTGCGCTTACTTCGTGTTGCAAGAGTAGCTGTCATTGCAATTGAATTTTGACAGCTGTCAAATTTGTATAAATATTATTTATACATTTATTGTTGTAATTTATTTTTAAAAGGTAAAAATAAAAAGTTAAGTAGCGCGCGCGAAGCACGCGTCTGTGGTGTCTAGTGGTATATAAACTTGAAATATTTTTTATATTCTTTGATAATAATGGTATAAATATTTATTTTAAATATTTTTATAAATGTTTATCATAATTTTTTTAATACCTGACAAACTCAGACATAAAAATATGTACAAATAATTTAGCTTCCGAAACGGACCAATCTCCAATTTAGTTCAAATTTTGGAAATTTCATTTAGTAAAAAAAAACATATGCAAGGATTTTTGGCGACTCAAAAAAATTTTTTTAAATGTCGGTAAAAAAATCCATAATTTGTAGACAAAATTTAAATGTGTGTGTGTGTGTTTGTGTGTCACCACAGCGAAGCAATGTCTTTGTTTACTTTTTTTATGGGTGTACTTGTAAAATGAGTAAGTGTTAATTCCGTTACCAGACATTGTATTGAAAACCTGCAAACACATGTAACTTTACTTCGTTTGCAGTGTGCACATGGGTTAGCGACTTGGATGGGGTGCGTGCGTGAGTGAGTAAATAAGTGAGTGAGCCGGGAGTGAGCGAGGAGTGAGCCGGGAGTGAGCCAGGAGTGAGCCGGGAGTGAGCGAGGAGTGAGCGAGGAGTGAGCCGGGAGTGAGCCGGGAGTAAGCCGGGAGTGAGCAGGGAGTGAGCCAGGAGTGAGCCAGGAGTGAGCCAGGAGTGAGCCAGGAGTGAGCCAGGAGTGAGCCAGGAGTGAGTGAGTGAGTGAGCGAAGAGTGAGCGAGGAGTGAGCCGGGAGTGAGCGAGGAGTGAGCCGGGAGTGAGCGAGTGAGTGAGCGAGGAGTGAGCAAGGAGTGAGCCAGGAGTGAACCAGGAGTGAGCGAGGAGTGAGCCGAGAGTGAACCGGGAGTAAGCCGGAAGTGAGCCAGGAGTGAGCCGGGAGTAAGCCGGGAGTGAGCCAGGAGTGAGCCGGGAGTAAGCCGGGAGTGAGCGAGAAGTGAGCCGGGAGTGAGCAGGGAGTGAGCCAGGAGTGAGCCAGGAGTGAGCCAGGAGTGAGCCAGGAGTGAGCCAGGAGTGAGCCAGGAGTGAGTGAGTGAGTGATCGAAGAGTGAGCGAGGAGTGAGCGAGGAGTGAGCCGGGAGTGAGTCAGGAGTGAGCGAGGATGAGCCGGGAGTGAGCGAGTGAGTGAGCGAGGAGTGAGCGAGGAGTGAGCGAGGAGTGAGCCAGGAGTGAGCCAGGAGTGAACCAGGAGTGAGCGAGGAGTGAGCCGAGAGTGAACCGGAAGTAAGCCGGGAGTGAGTCGGGAGTGAACGAGGAGTGAGCCGGGAGTGAGCCGGGACGTGAGCCAGGAGTGAACCAGAGTGAGCGAAGAGTGAGCCGGGAGTGAGCGAGGAGTGAGCCGGGAGTGAGCCGGGAGTGAGCCGGGAGTAAGCCGGGAGATGAGTCGGGAGTGAGCCGGGAGTGAGTCGGGAGTGAGCCGGAGTGAGCCAGGAGTGAACCAGGAGTGAGCGAAGAGTGAGCCGGGAGTGAGCGAGGAGTGAGCCGGGAGTGAGCCGGGAGTGAGCCGGGAGTAAGCCGGGAGTGAGTCGGGAGTGAGCCGGGAGTGAGTCGGGAGTGAGCCAGGAGTGAGCCGGGAGTAAGCCGGGAGTGAGCCAGGAGTGAGCCGGGAGTAAGCCGGGAGTGAGCGAGAAGTGAGCCGGGAGTGAGCAGGAGTGAGCCAGGAGTGAGCCAGGAGTGAGCCAGGAGTGAGCCAGGAGTGAGCCAGGAGTGAGTGAGTGAGTGAGCGAAGAGTGAGCGAGGAGTGAGCGAGGAGTGAACCAGGAGTGAGCGAAGAGTGAGCCGGGAGTGAGCGAGGAGTGAGCCGGGAGTGAGCCGTGGAGTGAACCGGAGTATAGCCGGGAGTGAGTCGGGAGTGAGTCGGGAGTGAGCCAGGAGTGAGCCAGGAGTGAACCAGGAGTGAGCGAGTGAGTGAGCGAAGAGTGAGCCGGGAGTGAGCCGGGAGTGAGCCGGGAGTGAGCCGGGAGTGAGTCGGGAGTGAACCGGGAGTAAGCCGGGAGTGAGCCGGGAGTGAGCCGGGAGTAAGCCGGGAGTGAGCGAGGAGTGAGCGAGGAGTGAGCGAGGAGTGAGCGAGTGAGCGAGCTGGCATGTGAGCGAGGAGTGAGCGAGGAGTGAGCGAGGAGTGAGCGCGTGAGCGAGCTGGCGAGTGAGCGAAGAGTGAGCGAGGAGTGAGCGAGTGAGCGAGGAGTGAGCGAGAAGTGAGCCAGTGAGTGACTGAGTGTATGAGTGAGTGAGTGAAAAAGGGTGCAAGGAAGGGAGCAAACGAGCGAACGTAACTAGATAAATATGTAGCTAGGTAGCTAGGTAGCTAGGTAGCTAGATAGCAGTAAGTATGCAAGTAGTTATGTATGTTGGTATGTATGTATGTAGGTAGGTATGTAGGTATGTATGTATGTATAATTAAACTTTAAATTTTTTTATTTAAAATTGAAGAAGACGTTTGATTAATGTAAATGAAAGATAGAGAAAATCAAATTGCAATTATTATTATTTTTAAAGTGAAAAGTCAAATAGCGCGCGCGCAGCGTTGTGAGTGGCTAGAACTAATGTTCTAGTATATTAAAAAACACATAAAAATTTTATAAAAGTATTTTTTTTGTTTTTGTAATAACAATAAATTATGTGTCATTTAAAATTAAAGAGCGCACAAACATTCCTTAACATTTTCTCTAAGTAAAAAGACTCACCTATGATGAAGATTCCACCTTTTGGCAGGATGCGAAATATCGCAACAATGGAGGACTAAACTAACGGCTTTGTTTTTATCCACACTTGGTTCTGCCAAACTTAGTAAATTTTTCATATTTTTTAACTGTTGAAAGTGAAAGCTCATGTCGGTGGCAAGAACCATATCAATCACGAGCGATCGAAATTCTCGAAATTCCTCTCTCGACAAATTCTGTAGTATATTACAATCATCTTCTCTGAGTATCCTAAATCTATAAAATACATATACATAACATATATTAAACTTTCTACTTTTATAATATTTCATAACCATTTACAATTCATATAGCACAAATCTTGACTGTAACATTTCTTGTATAAAGAATCCATTGTAACATGTTGTATAAAAAAACATTTAATTAGAAGCCATTTATATAGAAAATTGTTTAGCAATAGCAATCGCAAAATGGAATTTGCACGTACCGAAAGCTGGCCGAGATGTGATGATTTCTAGCACAGCTCGGTCGTTATATAGAAGCGCTGTATCACTACCAGACATTACGTGGAAATTGTTTGTGGTCCCAGTATGCTCATAATCATGAATAATCGCTGCCACGAGAGTGGCGAAAATCTCAAGATCGGTCAGCCAATTCTGCAACAAATATTCAGTCTGCAACTACCTCGCATACAATGTGCATTGGATAAAGGAGCAGTAAATAAATTTTAAATTGACAATGAGTAAAAAGGACCCCTTACAAATATAGAAAATTCCTCTATATTTATTCGATAATTACAATTTACATATTCTAATACATCACATATATTGAATATGTATTAATAATAAAAGATGTGACAAAATTTTCTCGAAAATAAAAATTAATTAGTTAATTAACTATTAGCTGCAACAATTCGAAGATGAAGAAACATCTTTATTGTTTGTTTATATGTCATAACGACAAAATTCATAATATGCAATAAAGATACGTGTATATCTTTCTTCCCCCCCCTTTTTTTTCAGAGAGAGGGGGTGGGGGGGGCAAAAGAGAGAAAGGGGGAGAGAGAGAGAGAGAGAGAGAGAGAGAGAGAGAGAGAGAGAGAGAGAGAGAGAGAGAGAGAGAGAGAGAGAGAGAGAGAGAGAGAGAGAGAGAGAGAGAGAGAGAGAGAGACTCACCATCAAACCTGTTTGACATAGGATGTAATGCATCGTTTGCGCAACATCAGCAGCATGTAGGTTGTTGTGGTATGGATTTCGATGCCTGCAATAACCCTCTTCGACTCTTCCGAGGAAGCATTCCAAAACTGCGGGAGGTACTTTAAACTTGTGAATCATACCATATCGATTGAGGAGGTCATAGCCCAAGTATTTTACTGGTGTGCCTAGAGCGGCCTCATTCAAGGAAAATACATCGAACGACCAATCGTCTAAAGTCTTGAATGATAGAGAAAGCAATTCGATTACTTGAAATTTCTCGAAATTTTGGATCTTAATTTTATTAATAAAATCTGACTAATCTGTGATGGAAAAAATTAAAAATTTCTTTTTTTATTAATCCAAGAGATAACAATTTCCGATTAAAAATAAAAGTATTTAAATAAAAATTTCCGAGATGAGAATAAAGAATAGATGTGCGTTAGCGTAAATAAAGATGTGTTGTATTATTTTAAACATTTCTCTAATTTACAGAGAAATCTTTGTCAAATATTCATATTTTTACGCCGTGATACATTTGTCGTTAAAAATAAAATTTTGCCATATAAAAATACGAATATTCGCAAACGCAGCTTGCCGGCAGATTACCTTAAGTACTTTCACTACTTCCGGCGGAAATTGCATGAGAGCGGTATTCGTGACCCTTCTATAGATTCGATCGACGAATATACCCGCCCTAATAGCGTGGGCGACCGATCGGAATTTCGGTTTCTCATCAGCTTTCCGTCTAGTAGTGGCGAGTTGCCTAGTAAAAGTCGATGCCAGCCACTCGCGCACTTCCGGTGGTACCGCATCAGGCTGCACCTCCGACAGCTCGTCATCTTCATCTGCCAGTCGTCTACAGGAGAAAATCATGGAAGGTAACGTTATAGTACAGCAACTGACTAACGCGCTGTTACATTTGACACAAAAATGCCTACCTTCGCTACGCATATTCGAGTCGAGGCACTCAAGATCCTCGAAAATAATAAAATTTATCACTGCGTGTACTAACTCGTTTAAAATCCATATTTAGACTCGTCTCATATTATCATGAAACGAGCAGGAAGAAGTAATGTATAGTATTTGATACTGGCTCATGTCAACTTAATGTAATTTATGTTCCTCTTATATCAAGCACGTCATGAAAATTGTCGACTTATAATAAATTACCAAAAACGTTATTTCTTTAAAAAATCAAAAAATGTGTAACAGCTCGTAAATCAATATCATGTGCGATAAAATATCTTCCACTTTGTTTATAAATATAAATTGTAATAATAAAAATAGATTATAATAAATTGCAATTACTTTTAAAATCGAAATTCCTGATATATTTTACGATATTGTATTAAGAGTATATGAGAGATACAAAAATATAAAAAAGATATTTTAAGTGTAAATTATTTAGCATATAATTAAGTATTCTTTAACTATGTGATATAAGTCTAAATTAATCATAATTTTTTAAACGTATCAAGATTTTATTCTATTCTATTCTATTCTATTCTATATAGTCCCAACTTATTCGCTAAAACTCACTCTCTAATTAAATTAGATATTAAAGTATCGGCGAATAATTTAACGGTCACACTAATAACATTTTAGTGTGTGAGTCAAGTGTACAAATTTTAAGTATGCCAATTAGAAAAAAATATTGTATCAAAAAGTGAGTGGGATGGGAATAAAGATTTATAAAAAAACTCAAGTTCAAATAAACCGTTATGATATTCGAGCATATTTCGTGTCTCCTTAATCTCAAACCCTGATCGCAACATAGATTGCAGCAGTGATTTAATAGACTTGATCAAAGTACTACAGCAATTAAGTCTTTTATTTTGCTAAATGACTTCGAAAGTATTCCTCAATGTCGATATTAATGCAACTCTAATAATGATATAAATGTAATACTACAATACGTGAAATATTGCAATTTTGTTTCGAAAGTATATTTCCGACCAATATATTGATTTTGTAAATTGCATTAAACACAAAATATCTAAAAATCATTGTTAGTAAACAGATATAAAATTTGAATTAATTGGTATCATTAATAATAATAACAATTATAACAATTAGTTAAAAAATGAAAAAATAATCACACATGTGCAAAATGTTATATAATCGGCTAACTATATAATAAATAATATATTTAAAATTTCGAAATAAACATAAATCAATAATTTATATGCAGGAAAACTTTATGTGTTAGCATGCGCATCATACGCTATCAAATTGCATTATACAAAAATGTCTCAGAACTGTTGTAAATATAAAAAATCATCACACACATACACACACCACGCGCGCGCGTATAAAATTTTCTATAAATTTTACAATTGCGAAGAAA
>NW_023416035.1:0-32574 GCF_013373865.1 Monomorium pharaonis
GAATGTCCTCAAAACCAGCGCCGTGAAAAAACTGACGATATTTGCGCCGCACGCCTGTCCGCGGTTCGCGCAGCGCGCAAATGCCAAATTAAGCTCCTGGGCATTCAACCGTCATCTTGGGATTCCCGGGCTTTTCGGGGATGCAGGCGTGATGTCTCGCTGAAAATTGCATTTAGCGGAATGACGTGTTCATAAATCTTTGCGGCCCCTGCGCCGCTACCGCGACCGCACCGTCAAGGCTTGCGTGTGATTACGCGTGACACTAAATTTCGGGGGTTATCTCGAAGGTATGTGAACGCAGGCGGAATATTCCGCGTTGTTATCAGCAATTCCAGGGAATTGCACGAGGATGTAATACTTCGTCACGGTTTCTTACTTTTCTAATTTGTTTTATATTTCATCTCGCTGTTTCAATTGTTCATGGTTTCTCGGCGATTTCAGTTAGCTCCCTCCCCCCCTCTCTTTTTTTTATAAAGAAAGTTAAACGTCTAGCTACTTATTATTATATTCCACCTGGGATTTGTTTTAGGTATTCAAAGAAATTCCTCGATCACCTCGGTAATTCCGGCAGTCCGGAGATTAAGCTCTCCGCCCTTGCGGAGGATGAAGCGAGAGAAGAAAGGGAGTAAATACAATTCTGCATCTTCTGTGCTTCTGCATGGAGCGTTGATCTATAAGGGCGACGAGGGAGAGGGGGGAAAGAGAGGAGGAAAGATAAACAAGGTTAAAAATTACGTTGCCCGATACAGTAGTTTCCCAGAGCTTTTGCCAGTTCAGCAGGCCTTTGCGATTGTGCTTGCTGAAATAAAGCACGTCTCCTCCCTCGCCCTTTATCACTCTCTCCCAGTCTTCCTCGTTTCTTCCACCTGGATGGAAGCGGAGCCATGACTAAAGAGCTTTCCCGTAAAAAAGGTATGTGAAAAAAGTTAAAAGTAAAATTAAAGGGAAGGATCTCGAAATAATAAAAAAAGTTCAAGAAATGAGAAAAGGCATGGAGAAAATCTGTACGAATGTTCAACAAATATTATTAAACAAGTAATAAGAATTGGGTTTTTTTTATTTTTTGCAAATTACGAAAAGAGAGCAGAGAGAGTACAATTTTCTTCAGTTGGTTCACCTCAAAGGTAATAAGTATTTATATCAAATCCTATGATCACTTAAAACCACTGTACTTATTTTTTTAATTGATAAGACAGATTAAAACTTGTGAGAGATTTAAACATTTCGCAGTTTTTCGAAAAAGGTATCGCGGTATATAAAAGAATTTGCAATTAATCTCTTTCACAAACGGACCATTAAAAAAATGTTATTTTGTCGTGAGAGAGTTCAGGTTGTACCGTTTCCGTATTGCAGATTGCGCCATCATAAACACATTTCATCAAAATTCACTTCGCCTCTCATCGCGTTAAAGCCGATGGCAATTTCGTATCTATCCACGTTGTTTTCATGTAAGATTGAAAAACGCCATTTCGCAATCACGAGCAAATTGTTATTTCGAGAACGTGCTGAAAAATCTTTTCGCGTGCCGATGCCGAAAAACTAAACGATTGATGAAATCAACTCACGTATTTGGCCAAAATTTTGCCATAAAAACCATCGAGAATTCTCTTGTGCAGTTCTCGCACATATATATATATATAAAATAATATTAATATAAGCATTCTGAGGAACGTACAGAAAATACAAAAGTAGTAAATATTGTTGTCAGGTTGTAGATTTTACATATGTTGAAAATTATCAGATTACGATATAAAATGTCTTGTAAAGAATTAATTACTTATTATATGATTTCTATAAAACAGTAAAAAGTCAAAGTATTTAAAACAAAATATTATATATCTTTAAAAAATTTCATTTAAAACTTTCGTGTAAAATTTTATTTAACACACTCTTATATAAAATCTGCAAAGGAGCAATAATAAAATTTTATTAAATTTCTTTTCATAGAAAGTTTTAAAGCAAATTATAAAAATAGCAATAAAAAAATTAGAATGTATATTAAAAATAACTTATTCCGTACATACAATGCGATGGTATTAATGTAAAAAAAAAAAAAATGTCACTCACCTGTAGGCGGAACGAATGCAAAGAGAATCTTCCAAAAGATGGTAACCGAATGCATAAGATAATCCATCGCGGATGGTCTGGAAGGTTGACCGCTTCCACCCTCTCCGTCGTCCTCATCACCCCCACTGACAGTCAGCGCTTCCGTGAATTGTTCTTTCCAAGAACTTGTACCTAAAGACAAATTATATTTAAGAATTTACACAAAGAGAAGAAAGAAAAATACAGCGTTTACAATTTTAAAAAATTGTTGCCATTTGTTATATTCTGCAATGCAGCATATTTTTTAAAACTTTTATAAAAAATTTTTAAGGTATTAATAATTTAAAAAATTATACAATAATAATTTCTGACTTTTTAAGTCTTAAAACAATGATTAATAATGTTGCAGAAGTTGTTTATTGCGAAAGTTTCTGTTTATTATATATATATACCAACAATAAAAGGTTCAGATTACTCCTTTAATAAAGATAATACTGAATGTAGAAAAAAAGGTGTTATAAAATAACTTCTTGTAACACATTTATATCTACGAACGTGACGAACAAGCGAATGAAGCGCTTTATCGTGGATAAAAGTCGAACATGGCTTTGAGCGATTCGCTTCACGGATCGAGTGAAAGGAGAAAATGCAGAAAGGAAAACCGAACAAAGAAAAGCGCACTATCTACTAGAGCTATGCGATACTCTTTGCTAGTTGTAATCAATTCCATACACATACACACACACGAGAGAGAGAGAGAGAGAGAGAGAGAGAATCAAATTTTTTTTATTTCGTTCAATTTGTACAAAAAATATTTATCGGATGGGCCATTTAGATAAATATTTTTTAACATATTTGCTTATTAAATATTTATAATGTATGCAATATTTTTCACACATACACCAAGTATTTGGTTTATTAAATGTTAACAAATTATATGTGTTATCACTAATAATAACTATTTATTAAATAAAAAAAAGAATATTATTGTAGAAAGATTATCACACGTAGAATTTCATTGTTCTTTGTGAATTCGATCTCTCGAGCAAAGCTTTCTCATCGAAGCTTCTGAGAAATATTTTTAGAGACACATAAAATACATGGAATGATTCCGCTGTGAAGAAAAGGAAAAAGCCTTTTGAGTGTAAAGAGACTTTCCTTTCGAAAACGAACAAAAATGAAAACACCTCGTCTGACATCTTCATGTCTTCTACTACTAGTTCTCAGTGAAGTCAATACCGAAACTCAATACGATCATTTTCAAGACTTCCCTCAGAAATTTACGGTATTCATAGTCGGAGATCGCAATGGCGCCACGTCCGAGGGATTTTGCTATTTCGTAAGTTTATTTACAGATTTAGAAATCTTTGTTTTTTCTCTTAAAAATAAAATATCTGTCGCACGTAAAACTTGTGCAAATCATATAAGTGTTTCTTTTTTTGCAAATTCGCAAATTTTTATTTTAAGAAAGTCTTTGTAAAATTTTTTTTCTGCAAAATAAAACGTTAAAGTGTTCTGACATGTGCCAATGATGTAAAAATAATTATATTCAAACGTTACTTTTGATTAATATTAGTATATTAAACGGCAAATGTTCATTGCAATTCAACATTTTTATTTGCAATGCTGTACGTATCTGGTTTAATGGCGGAAGGCAGAAACTCGTTACGTGAGATCTAAAGGAGAGGTAAGAAGTACGGCTCTGAAACGGCTGCATAGCGAACGCGGTGAAAATTTAAGGTAACGGCGGGATGCGCAGGAAACGCAGAAACGTGAGAATCATGCATATGGCGCCGGGGGAGTCTTGAATTTCACGAGCTCCTACATAACGCGCCGCATTCCACCGGGTTGCATTTTTGAAGAGACCCAATCTAGATGCCCGCGCGTCCCACGATGCGCATTTTATCCTCCATTGGGAAGGATTAGGTCAAGTTAGTTTGAGTTTCAGACGCGGAACCGTTCAATAATAAATTCATGGCCGTTGACGAAGGGGACTTCCTGCGATGAGGAAAAAAATCACGCGTATATGAAATTTTTTCAAACTATATGTAATTACAAAACCGTTGAAGGACCTAATTGCAAATTTCGGCGTGTATATCAATGTAAATTATAATTGTAATTACATAATTATAAAATTATAATTATACTATATAATTGTAATTTATATATTTGTATTTATATTTACAAAACTAACTCTTTTAAGTTGTGTAAACTTTTTTCTTAATTCTCTTTACATACAAAAAATCTACCTCTCTTTCTTTCATGTATATATATATACATATATAAATTTAAATAAATAATATACATATGTGTACAGGAGTTGTCTTTGAACTGATGTACACATATGTATTTGATTAAAAAGGGTTGACTTTTCGTAAAACATTCAGAAGTACGAGCTAAAACTTTTCACACACACATTTGTTTTATTAAAAAAAAAAAAAAAAACAATTTTTTGAGAGGCGAGATATATGTACTTTGATTTTTCACTTCTCAACGGCACCAGAGAGAGTTCGAGAGGGACTTAAGCGTGCACATGGCGCGCGCGCAAGTGTGAGAACGTAATCCTTATATCTTACAGCAGATGTACCTAGAAGAGATTATATTAGTGGCTTACCGAGTATTATGGAGGCGTTTGCTCGCTGGACTAGCTTATCCACGGTGTTCTTGAACTCCTTGGATTCTTTAATCCTAATCTGCGCTCGGGACACCTCGCCCAGGCGCGGTCTGCCCAGCAGTGCCATTTTCTCCTCCTCCGTTCTCTCCTCCGGCTGCTTCATCTCGGCCGCGGCTGCGATTCCTGCTTCCGCTGAAACCAGAAAATCGCAGCCCCTCGCTGCTTTAATAATGTCGCGACGTGTCCTGTAGCGGGAACGAATGGAGAGCCGATTCATGGTCAGATAGGAACGGCGGAGCAATTTCTGTTAATTAACAGTTTTAATTAATTCCAGTTTGGCACGATAAATATGCGAGACGTAACGTTGGGAGCTTTTCTTCATCGAATATTTTCAGATATTGACCGACCTATTTTCACATTCATGAAATGCTTGAATCCTTCAAGTAGCTTCGAAAGCAGAGTTTTTATATCGAGACGTAGAAATACTGACAGTTTTAAACACAAATTAAAAGAATATACGTATGTATGTAAGAAATTGTAAAAAGTTGCAAAATACATTGTGTAGAGAAAGCATTTTATAATATTTAAAAGTTGTCATTAATTATTCTTTAAAATGTACATTTCATTTTTATTTTCTGCTAAAATTACTTTCTCACATATTAATATTTCTGACACAGTGATGTAATTATGTGCAATATAGATATTAATTTGATTTATTATACGTACACTGCGTGTACTACGTGTAAAACTAATTTATATATTAATCATAATTCTATATAACCCTTTCAACGCTTATAAAATTCTATCTGGCCTTTAAAATATCACAAATTTTACACAATAAACATACATATATATATATAGAATTTCGTTGCGTCAAGGGCTTAATAAAACTTGCGCTAGCTTTGGTTAAAGATAAGTTCATGACACTCCAGTAGAGATTGATCGTACGGAAACAACATTAGACAGAGGCTGATTGATCGATAACTTCCGTACTATGGAAGTCCATTTAAACAGACCTTAAACACAGACTACAAACGCGACAAACAGTCGCTTCCTCGCGTGGTCACGGCTTTACTATCGATTGCACTCATGAATTATAGTATATCGCACACCTCCCTTAAGGTAATTCCGTGCCTCGTATTCCGTGTCTGACCACACATCGGCTCACATCACTTGCATTAACACTTGTCTACTGGTAGCGCGTAGTGTGAAACTAACTTTGCCTAGAAGAAAAAGACTGTCCTATGTGGCATATAGATATGGAAACACAAATATTAATGCGACGTTGCATTAAGATTACAGAACCCTAGTGAATCGAAGAGCAGGTATTTTTCAACACTGTAACTTTTTTTTTTTTTTTTAGAAAGACAAATAAGTGATACGTTTCTGTTTTGAAAATATGTACTCTCGTTGAAACGAAGTAACACGCAAAATTAGATTAAATATAAAAATAGACAAATGATAACAGCGGTTTAAATGATAATCGTAATTTGCAGCTAGATGGCAGCGACAATTCAGCCTCAATAAATTATCTAACATTAAAAATAAGCAATTTTCTTTCTTCATACTTGTTATTGTCGATTTATTTTTTAAGTAAAAGTTTTACGTAATGCTGAAAATTATTTGTATTTTTCAATTTGCTAGAGTCCTATAACCCTTTGATTTTATCATTGTTACATAATTAGTACACAGCAATTAGTTTTGACAAAAATATTTTAAGCCATTATCTGAAGAGGAATTAACACGTGAGGAGTTGTTAAGTATCCAAATGTTATCTGTGCAACAATGAAAATCTCGGCGATGCAACATATATTGTAAGATTCCACACAAAGTATGTCTGTTGCGCTATCAATGCATGTGAATAACACTCAATGACCACATTTATCTCCGTCATCGGGGGATGATCGATACTTTGCACGGAGTGTTTCGATCGATGATGAATGACGCATTTATTGTTGGTATCTCCTGTCCACAGCCGTGATAGCGTATGATCGTATTTCATCGCAAAAATAAAAGGAAATACGAATAAATCCAAGGTATATGTCAAAATCAGAGAAAGCTAAAAAAAATAAAGGGAAAAGCAAAAAGAAGAACAAAAGGCAGGAAAAAAAGTATTGTCATTGTTATCGTTACAGAACTTAATTATATATAGCTGTTAAGAGTTTCCAATAAAATAAAAAAAAATTGTGATGCATCAGTACATAATTTTTATAAAAAAAAAACCAAACTTTATATTTAAAAATTTAGTATTTTATATTACATTTACAAATATATGTTTCTCTCTGTTTTAAAAACCGCTTTTAATAAAAGCAATCCGTAGATCAGTTTATACTTTTTATACTTTACAACGTAAAAAACGATTAATGGGTAAATTAAGTCCCAAACAGATCAATTTAAAAAGTCTTTGTTAGAAAGATGTCACTTTTCAATTTTCCTTCATGTTAAATTTTTATTCAGGAAATGTCCTATCTCTTAAGCAGATATAAATTTGCTTTAGGTTTCACTTGGTGTTCTAGTATTACCCAACGAAAGCATCGTATTTCGAGCTTCCCAGCTCATATCTCGACTTAAGCTCGGTGAGTTAGCTTTCCGCATTGGCAAATTCAATTTCACTTGACTTTTCCTTGATTCAGAATCGATGTATCCTTCATTATTTCCGTGACGAACCTTGCGAAAAATTTCGCTGGACTGCTATTACGTCTCGTCGCAGCACAATTAAAAAATTAAATGTAACAATAAATAAATAAAAATTCAGTATTTTAGTAATTATAAAAGCCTACCGGCAATTTGGCTAATAAGCGAAAATTAATCCCTCACAATGAGATTGAAATAAAATAATAAACATTGTTTTAATAATGGCACACGCAGTTGTAACATATCGATGTTATATTATATTCAAAATCGCAATTATCACGTTTGTGTATTGTTGACGCTCTCAGAATACAATAATAGTCCCTCGTTTGGATTCGGTCCCATTACTATATCGTAGTTTCAAACGCAAAATAAATTTGCTGTTTGCCAGTCGTGCTCTTTCTTTTTCTAACCCACATTTTATTTATGCAAAAAGAACCTCCAGATATCTCGATTTAAGGATATTTCAGACGCTTCGAATACATTTTACAAAAGTCGCAGAGGGAAAACTTTTTAAAACTTTATGTAACCTCAAATCTCAAAAACTATATACGTGACCAGTTACACGTGCGCAAATAAAATCATCGGAAAAATATTTTGTAACATAAAAAGTTATTCAAATAAATGTATATAAATAAATAATAAACAAATAAAAAAAAACGTTAAATATAAAATTAGATTTTCAAACAAAAATAATGTTTCAATCAAACTTGTATAAACATTAAGTCTAAAAATATCGGTTGATTTGCAATTTATTACTATTCGTTTCATTGGTTTAATTTTCTTCAGCAATTATTTACTAATTATTACATTCAACTACTGGCGCAACGATTCTGTGGCGTTTCTTGACTCTGTTCTGAAAATTCATGGATTTTTATGCGTCTGGCTACACGAAGAATACGAGTTAATCAAAGTTGAACTCAATTTGCTTTTCAATGCCACGTAAAACGTCGTCGAACTTGAAGCTCATCGAACGGACGCATTCGAACAAAAAGAAGCAAGAATACAATTTATCAGCGGAGATGGAAAGAGAAAGAGAGAGATTAGCAATGGTAGTTCATTCCTGTCCCGGACATGGATAAAATCAATGAACGATCGGCCGATGAACGCCAGATGCAGCGCGGGGTGCGATTTATTGCTCTCGCGAAAACCCCCGCCCGTCTCGGAAAAAGCCGGTGCGTAAAATTTGAGATGAAGGAAATGTGACTCGCCTCGGGAATTGTTCTCCATTTTGCGAACTTCCCGGATATCGCTTCCCCCCCCTCTCCCCCCCGCCAGAATGCAGCGCACTGCGGTGCATTTTAAGCGAGTGCGCGTTCAGCCCACAGCATGAATTCGACTCAGTGCAGAAATAAATATTCCATACGCTTGAGAATAAATTGCAAATATACCGTTAATTTTGCAGGAAGCCTAAGATTGTGTATTTCTTCCATATTCCTCGGATAAAATTTATATGAATAAGTCAATTCCGTTTCGGTTCTAAGATTTATTCATTTTCACTTGATTGCTTGTTTGATTAATTTTCTAATTTTGTCTATTTGTTATTATCGAATAAATTCAAAAGTCTCTTTCGAGGCTACAGCGTTTCCGACAATCTGCAGTCGCACCTATGCAAGACGTGCATTAATTAAACAAAATGTTTGGCCGTATGAATAATATAATCACGAATGACATGTTTTCTTGATTTATCAAAAATAAAAAAAAAATAAAAACTTTTTCTCTCGTTAAATTTTTTACGTATAAAAAGTAAGTTGCTTTTTATTTAGAAACTCCGAATGCTTATTAAATCTTTAGCTTAAGTAATCTTAAAGTAAAAGGGAAAGCACAGGACGTTTATAGCCACAGAAAATTGCTTTATTTTTTTATTGGATAAACTTTGCGATCGAAAAAAAAAATCTGGTCGCAGCAGAATTTGGGACACGGTGATTGAATACAAGCGTTGATGACTAAATACGGTTCTAGCTTTTTCATCGGAATATTTTAAACTTGATTGGTGACGGCGGGTCAGAAATAAATGGCGGTGGAAAACCTCGTCTCATTTCGCAAGGGTTTTTTTTTTTTTCAACTTACGAACGGTAGTGGAATTTTTACGAGCGCTTCTCGATCAAAACGTCGAAATTATCGGAAAACATAAGAAATGGCAGCCGCGAAAGCAAACTGAGAGTATATGGAAAATTTCAGAAATCTATATTCGCCAGAAATGAATATATTATTCAAATTTAAAAGATTTTAAATATTTTTTTGGAAAAAAATAAAAACATAATTTTAAATTATAATAACATATTATAGTTTTGTAATTGTAGAAACTGTTTAATAAGTAATATTTTAATATTTAAAACTTTTTAATTATTCAATATTTAAAAATGTTTTAATATTCAAAATATTTTAATATTTAAAAATATCTTAATATACAAACAACAAATAAGATATATGCAAGATTAAAAATATTAGATTAAAATATCACTAAACACGATAGTATCTCAACTGCAACAAGCAGCGAGGCGAATCGATATTTATGTATGCGAGCTGTCAAGTTGAAAGTACTTTAGATTAGCGTATCTCAGTAACGCCAATTGAGTTCCAAATAGGTTTAATCGATAGTTGTGGTTTTCAATTATATAACAAACGTGCCTTCGATATTACTTTGTGTTCCATGAGTGGAGATGTTGCACTGCAAAACCCGATACGATAATAAATTTAAATTTATATTAGTACATTAATTCTAATCGACCGTAATATGTTAAACATATCAATGAATTGTAAATCGTCTAACGGTCTGCATCGAATCTTAGTGATGGATATAATTCTTTTATTAAATTTAATTTTCTTCTAAAATAAAGTTAAGAAAATTAAATTTAATAAAAGAATTATATCCATCACTAAGATCCGATGCAGACCGTTAGGCGATTTATAACTCATTAATATGTTTAAATTCATTACGCTTATTGTTATAACAATTATCGTGGACAAAATGTTTCTGTTTAATTTCTAATATAAAATTAAACCAGCAGTAATTAAAGTTAATATTGATATTACAACATATGTAACATAGAGAGAGGGAAACAAAGAGAAAGAGAGAGAGCCGATAAGCAAAATAACCGTCGGAATAATGATTGTTAACGTGCGAGAGTATAAATGCGCAACAATTGTATCTTATCAATTATAAACGTTATTATTAATTATAAACGCGAACGTTTAAATGCCACCCTAATTGCTGTTGCAAAAGTAACATAATTATTCGAAATTGGGATAAATCTTCGCCGACTGTCTTTTTTTAATTTTCAGTACTGTACCTACTAGTTTGCATAATTAATTGATTAGGAAAAATAACAAGTCCCAGAGTCGTTTAGTGAAGTTGAAAAGGGTATAAGTTAATGTAGACACGCGAGCTTACTCAGGGCCATGACCGTGCGCGAGGGTCATGACATATCGAAATAAAAGTCATTTTAATCAAAGCTAGATTCCATCCTTTTCTACAGTGTCGCCGATCATTTTTAATAAATATAATAAAAGACAAAAACTAACATTGTCTTTACTTTCATAAGACATGCGCATTGCCAATGAATAAAATTAAATGCGATAGCTGCCAATTCTTCTTTTCTTTACACACCCACAAGTTTCTTGCACTTTTAATCTCTTTATAATTTTTTCCTTTATTTACTCAATATATATTTCACGGGTGTACACTGAGAAAAGTTGTTGATTTAACTAAATTTTTCAACTTGATTAAGCTTATTTAATTCAAATATTTATGAACTTCAGTCAAAATATATGAAGATTTGATTGATAATTCCAATGTTTTATGTATTTAAGTTAAATGAATAAATACTTGAACTAAAGGAATTTAATTGAGTTGAAAAATTTAGTCAAATTAACAACATTTTTTTCCTCAGTGTATGTTTTTAAAATAACTAAAATAATAAAAATACTGCTATTTTTGCGAACTTTTTAATTTTATTATGAAGAAAATTTTTTAATTAAAAATGCCACGTATCACCGTAACAAGATCCGAAGTGAAACTCGGAGAAATTGTACACCGCGATTTTTGCCGGAGTAGTCGGGCACGTATATAGGTTGATGTAGCAGCTGAAATTACTCTTGGTACTGCAAGAGCAAAATAGATCGATCTGGAGATGGATGGGGTTAGGAACGGGGGGTGCCTAATGCGCGAGAGTGGACTTATTACGGATCACCCGAACCGGCTGCTGTAACTGAGGGATGGTCCAGGATACAAGTTAAAAGAATTCTCAGAAAAGAAGTTAATAGACGACGCATTACTTCTGTCAATCTATCAATGACGAGCTGTCAACAGAATTAATAAAAGATCTACACTGAGAGAAAGAAAGTCGGATTCAGAAGCAAATGTTGCTGCGGTGTTTTCTTTAATATTTCGTTGATTACTTAAAAAATTGTGATTTTTTTTTTATGACGGAATGTATATTTTTTTCGTAAAATACATTTTTCTTATCAATCGGTTTATTTGCCAACGATAGTCAATTTATGGTTACACCGCGGATAAATTTTTAGGTATCTCTTCTTTTCGGGTTAAAAATCGCACTTTTGCGCGATCGGTTTTAAAATGATCGTAATTATTCCCTCGCTAATGTAATTTTTTAACGCGTACGTATACCCAGTTGAAAAGTTGCAGGACGCCGCGCTCCGGAAATTCCCGAGTAAAACCATGAGAACTTTCTCAATTATTAAAGGTCGTATAAATATATCCATGATATTTTAGAACTATGATATTGTTACGTCCAGCCTTATGGGATTTTACTCTTTATTCGGTAGGAAGGATATCTCAGGGAGAACAGGTAAGGCAGGGAAGAACGTAACAAAACGTGTAGAATTCCCGTAGGCACACAGTTTAAGGAGGGTATGTGCCTCGGGTCGAACGCACTTTTTATGACTCAAAAATATAGGTCAACGTGCCGATAGGCCCGCTATAACCCGTTTCGAGTCGTACGTTCGTCGGTCCAAGTTTCGAGTCAACGAATTGAATCGCTTTAACTCGGGATCAGACCAGGTGCAGTCTTTGTTCGGGATAGACGAGGTCGTTGTTAATTAAAATAAATGATAAAGTTTCACATAAAATTAACAAAAGTATTTATTCTAATAACAAATAAAAATGAAAATATAAAGAAATACAAATAAGCGCTGAAGTCGTGATTTAACATAATTTGTTGGCTATGAATTTATAAAGATTAAATTATAAGAATGGTTCTAAATAAATTTCGCAAGAGTTTACAATGTTTAAAAATACGCAAAGGGTTATAAAAATAGATTTTCGATTGAGTTTACAAAAGTTTTAAAAGTTTAACAAAGGGTTATTAATAAAATAAAAAAAAACACAAAGGTTATTAATATAAATTTCGGAAGTGTAAAACTAATGGGCAGCTTTTTGTTTGTGAGTTACATTATATCTTAAGTAATTCGGAGAGAGAAGGTTAGGAAAGTGCAGACTCTTGAAAATTAAAACCGTGAATTGTTGTTTGGACTCTCGAACACTAAGGGCGGAATTCGCATACCGGAACGCCCGGTCGGACTCTCGAGCAACAGCCTCTGAATCCGCGCACCGGAACGTCCGGTCGGATTCTCGAGCAACAGCCTCTGAATCCGCGCACCGGAACGGCCGGTCGGACTCTCGAATGACCGTCTCTGAATCCGCGCACCGGAACGACCGGTCGGACTCTCGAGCTGCCGGGCTCGCATCCGCAAACCGAATAAAGAAGGGGGACGAAAAACTCTAAGAGAGAATTATTTATAAATAATAGGAAGGTGTCTTAAAGAATTAAAATGGAAGGGAGATGTTACCATGAGTAACGTAAAAACCAGAGAAATTATGATTGTGGGACTTACTCATTGTTGGTTCTCGAGCAAATTTGTCGGAATCGAATAGATTTCTTGCCCGGATGGAACGGCACTAAAGTCTACTTGCGCACTGATTCTACATGATTACTAACTAACTAACTAACTCTAAAAACGTAACTCTAAAACTTTACTCTCCATTACTATTACTGACTATCTATTACTGACTGCTAAACTCTTATTACTGGTACTTTCATTACTGACTACTATTGCCTACTATTACTAACTGGTATATAAAAAAAACTGACTCCCTTCAAGATTTGGTATTATATATATATAGAGTCTTACAAGGGGAGGATCCAGAGATAGGTGGTTCAAATATTCTAATTGGTAGGATTCTTTTTCAGGATTGTGTGGTGGGTGAATTCTAAGTTTTCTTATTGGAGAAATAGTTTTTCCTTTTTGCCCAATCATACGTTAAGTAATCTGTCGAAAGTTTCTCTGTTTCCTCCCACATTCTTTCAATTTTATCGAAGGGATCCGACCTATCGCGTAGGTTATCTTCCCTTTGGGTTTAAGAGATAAATATTTTTTTCTATTGTGCTAGACGCGCTACGGTATGGGTTGCAGATGGAGGAAACGGTTATTTATTTTTCGCTTATGTTTAGATACTTTATTGCTCATTTTTTGTGAGCAAACGTGAAACTTTGCTTAGATCCCATGGTTGTTTTTTGAATTTCTATCTTCAGAATTTATTATTTGTTGACTCAATATTCAAAGGAGTCGGAATTATCTACTTGGTCGTTTCGTCCATCTATGTTTGTTATTACGTTTCTAACAGACTAATCCTAGACACATAAAAATTATCGGAGACCGTTGAAACGGAATTTCTTTTGTAAAATTATTTGTTCCTCTGACGAAGGGAAATCGTGGAGTCTGCCGGACGTAACAATATCTTCGAGCGCACTTTCTCTGCGGCATAAAGTTACCTAGCAACTCGTTACAACGTTTAAAACTATTTCCGGGAGGACAAATTAGGATCGTTTAAATTATGTGTATAATTTTAATTAATTACTCCCCGTTGCTCCTTCCATTCCCGAGTTACCCTTAATTGTACCTTGTACTTTAGAATATTTTCTATAATTACATTGTGCGTAATTAAATATACAGAGTAAAGTTTTTAATTACTGAAAGAACTGTTTTGTACTCAATTTGGAGTGGAAAGCGTAGTATTTGTTTTAGCTTTACCTGATTGCCTCCTCCCGTTTTCTGTCACTATTATTCCCGTTTTATTTCCGTTGTTGCATCTAGTTTAATTAAATCTTTTTTTAGACACGCATTGTTGCATAAATGCGCTACTTATTCGCCAATACTTTGTCGACCTGTTCGCCTTCAAAAGTTCGCTCGGCTTTGGCCCGGGAATCCATTTTTAGAAGCAACGTATGGCGCCTTTGCGCGGCCAACGTAACTTACGCCGCGGTAAGGTTACTTTTAAGTAGTAAATTAGACGCGTGTTATTTCGAGGCCGATCACGAGTGATTAAATCGAACAACTTATTAAAACAAGTAGGTAAGCTTGGCCGTTCCTTTGTTACTTTGTTACTATCACTGCGTTACTGCCAGGACTCTTCAAAAATGAATAACATTTTCCAACCCGCGCGAAAACAGCAATGGAAACGATATAATTGTTTTCTAAAGTGTTAAAAAAAAAATAAAAGAATTTTTTTCTCCAAAAAATTTGCAAGTTACCCAAACAGAAGCTATTCCTTGTTAGAGTAACAGCCGCGGGTTGATATAAACGGATTAAAAAAAAAGGACACGAACATAAACGTAAGAACCGAAACTTTTGTGACCTGAGGAGATTGATTAATTTCTTAATTAAAAGCAAACAGTCAGGCTAATTAGTTGCCACGTGAAAACGTAATATAAAGTCACTGCAATTTTATACTCTCTTGTTTCTGCTTCTTTCAAATGGACAAAAATGCAATTACATAACAAAATGTAATTTTTATTAATTAATCCGAAAAGAGAATGAACGAACAGTTGAAAAAGAAATGAAAATAATCAATACTGATAAAATAATTCGGTGCCATTCTGCACGCTGTCGTTCTACATTATATGTACGCTCTCTTCCCCGGTTACACGGATTTGTATTAATTAAATAAAATAATTCTCTCTATAAAATTTTAGAAATAATGAATTTTTTGTGATATTAAAACTGCAGCTGTATTAGACTTAAAAATTTTTTTTTTATGTTTTTTCTCATACAAACTGAGTAAGATTAATCATAAAGATGATATGCATAATTTTAATTATTTATTTTATTCTTATTATTTTTTATTGTAAATACACATAAGCATTGAAAAAAGTGTCTGACATTTGCGACTAAAATTGCGTAATAAAATTATAATTAGAAACTCTATTTCTATATTATTGCTAGACTATTAGTAACAATAACCTTATATATAACAACAATAAAAAAATTTTATTACAAATATACTATAACAAATATAAATGAAAACTGTATATAATACCATCTTTTTCTCTCCAAAAATAAATAATTATATAATTATATTTAATAATATAATTAAATATAACTACAAAAAATACAATTGGCATTGGTAATAAATAGATTATAATTAATTAAGATAATAATAACTATTTTTTATGTTGTTAATAGATAAGCTAAAAAAATGAGACAAAGATTTATTTTTATTTATTCCGCATTTTCAAAGATGGTAGATTTGAAACTAAATCTTGATGGAAGTTATATTTTCATTCGACGCGTAAAGATGATCAGTCTCCCGCGCTTATCCAAGTTCGTTAGCAGGAATAACATGGTCGAGGATGAGAGAATATTTCATTATGGCACAGGCTATTTTCGTCACTTATCAACCACAAGTCTGCCGCAAGTCGGAACAAAAACTGACTATTCTTCACACGTAAATTTACCCGGTTTTTCAGCGCTCGTGTTTACATGACTTTATTATTTATCTTTAATATCACATTATAAATTAAAATTATAAGCAAGTCAAACGTGTGAGTAATTATTATCTTATCATTGTCTTAAAAACATCATTTTTATGGCTCGAAAAATTTTAATTATATAAATATATATATATTTATTATCTCGCAATTTTTGCTGCTAAATTAATTTTTTATTAAATTTTCACATAATAAACTGTATATTTTTTAACTTTAAAACAATTATTTATCAGTAATACATTGCTCGAGTGATATTTGTCTCAACCCATACTTGTTACTTTCGACGTGTTTTTATGATATTAATTGTTCCAACCGTGCATTAAATAGCTTTATATTGGTTGTCTGACATGCCCGTACATAAAATGTACAAATCATGAATAGATGCATCAGAAATTTATAAATAAAAATGCAAGATAATAAAAATTGCAAATAAAATGTATAAACATTTTCATAAAAATCATAAATAAAGATTACGAAATTTTATCTTATAAATCATAAATGCCAAAATAGCAGGTTTATCGTAAAATATATGAGTGAAATTTAACAAATTTAATAAAAACAAAAATCATAAAATATAAAAAATTATTACCGTTATAAAATTTTATGACAAAAAATACGAATAAAAATTATAAAGCTTTATTTTCATAGACTAAATATTTTCACGTGATGATTAATTGATTGCATAATTCATACATATAACATATAATTAGATAAACATGATAAATTAATATGTTATTTAATAAGAGTATCAACTTGTAATTCATATAAATAAATAAATGCACATTACTCATTTATCTTATAACTTAATGATTAATAATTAATTATTATATTCTCATTATTTATCAATCACTTAAATGATAAATTATAACTGTGTGTGCGTTTAAATTTACAAGGCCTCTCCGTGATAAGCAATTTATCATTTTTTTCCTTATTATGCGAGCGATTAAAATCCACAGTTAATTATATGAATTAGAAAACTACTTATCTTCCCCACCTCCTCTGTTCTAAATGCATATATTACAGGGAAATGCATACATTATCGCCAAATATATACGTAACGTAGTACCCACAGTAATTTATTTAGCCGTAGAAAATAGCGATGAAACAGAATCGCGTGCACGTGCGGACGTAAAACTGTGTAATCGGCACGTTATCTTTTACGTTCATTCACGGCGCGTTATCATCGAGGCTGGGTATGATTAATCACAATGGACGAACATCGTCGTCTTATCGATGATTTAAACCGTCATGAATAAATACAAGAATCCCTCAAAACTAGACGTTATCTTTTCACGTAAATTATGTTATTTGCTATTATATTTGCTATCAGATGTGTTTACAGATAAATTTGTTATGGTTTTAAATAGATATCCTTCAATTAATAATAATATATTGATTTTCATCTACACCTCCTTTTTACTTTACTTTTATATTTGTACTTTTTGTGTATTTTTATACGCTTCTCCCGTGCTCCCGTTTAAATAATCTTCTTATCTTTATATTAAATATTAACATCAGATTTTCTAAAGACTTGGGCTTTTCAGATTATCAACTATTACAACATTTTGATGATAGATGTAAAACCGTGAAATCCACGCTCGCAGAATTTCGAGGCATTTCATGATACCAAGGTGATCGTTCGTATGTATGCATGTATGTATGTATGTACATACGATACGACAATCTGATACGCGGCCATTAAATAAACATTAACGTTCCCCTAACGCGCGTAAATGCGCGTTTTATAAGCAATACCCCATTCCCGATTGCGTCTCGATGGCACTCGCAAACACATCTTATGATATAACTACAAAATAAAAAGAAATTTTAGAAAAAATTCATAACGACACCTATACAAGTTTTACAGGTGTAGAATTAATGTTCGCAGCTTATTAAACACAGTTCGATAAATTGATTTCTAATTATTGCGATAAAAGTTTCAATAACACGAAGAATCTCGATAAAAAATTTTTTGCTTGTAAAAAGATATATAATTATATACAAAATATGCCCGGGAAAAAATATTTTGTATAAAAACATATATAAATATATAAAAAATGTCTATATATATGTTTCTATTAGTTTCCTTTTTTTATAAAATTTCTGTTTAATATAAAAAATTAATAGTCATACTGAAAAGATAGAAACTAAATTAAAAAATAATTTTGCATTGCTTTTTTTAAAAAAGCTAAGTGTGAAAAATTGTCCATATATATTCCGGAATATACATAATTATATATGGACAATTTTTCATACTTAGCTTTTAAAAAAAAAGCAATAAAAAATTATTTTTTAATTTAGTTTCTATCTTTTCAGTATGAACATATATACTTATATGTGTTTTTATATGAAACATTTTTTTCCCGGGTGTCCATTTGTGTTTATACTAATTCCTTTTTTTAAATAAAATTCTTTGGTATAATTTGTTTGGTATAAAAAATAATAGTTATACTGAAAAGACAAAAACTAATTAGAAAGATAATTTTTGCATTGTTTCTTTTACAAGAAGTTAAATATAAAGAAATGAGAAAAAAATGGTATAATCCTATATATTTATGATTTAAAGAATATATATGATTATTTAATTTTTTAATTTTTTAATATTTTTTTATATCAAACAAAAATTTTAAAATCTAAAAAGAAGCTAACATATACGTAAACATATATGTAGGCATGTTTTTGTATGAAATATCTTTTAGCGAGATTCCAAATTCTTAATAATTGAGGCGCTGCTCTTTCACGAATTTATAGCTGATGATGGTGCGATTCTTCCCTCTGACAATGAGCGTATTGTACAATCGTTTCGCGGAAAGTAAACTTTTATATATCTCAAGCGACAAATACCAGCACGCACGACTTTCAGTCAGCTGCAGCAAAACGCCTCCTTTGCATTCATAATTTAACGGTCGCCTTGAATTATCGCCACGTTTACGGAAAACATATCAAGACGGGCGTCTCGAAGTTGCGAAATAACCTCGATAAAAACGCAATATCCCATTTGCATTCCTCAATCACGCGTCAGAGCGTGCGATGTAAGCGTTACATGCGGATACATATTTTTGCACAGCCGTACGTGGCGTAGATTACGCCGCGAGTAATTAAAAACGGAAAATATTGCTGTTATAAACAAGTTTTTCAATTCGAACGATCTGCATGGAAGGAAGGAGGACGGAGTCACCTGGGCTTAATACGGGGAGTATCCTCCGATCGTAAAACGCAGCTCACAGTTACACAATGGACGGAGTTCAGAAAATAAATGAAATTGCAACACCGACCGAACGAGACGTAGCTCTCCGGCCGTATATTATTGGAAATGTAATAATGGCTTGTCCGTAAGTTCGATGCTTCTCTGGTCTTATTAAGAAGAACACAATGTACCATGTAGTACATATGTGGTGCTATAGTGATATAATTAAAAAAGGATAGTGAAAGATTTTTTTATAATAAAAATATTTTTTGGTATTAATAATTAATATGTTTCCTATGTGCTTAAAATTAATTGTGTTAATAATTATGTCATAAATAATTAAACATGTATCTATTCTTAATAATATATTTATCAGTTATATTTCTATCAACAGCATTATTATTTTTAATAATATTATTTTTTGTCGTTATTATTCTCTCTTCTTTTCTTTTCGTATTTGTTTATAATTGTTACTTTTTTAAGCTATTCGTGAAATAGAAAAAAGGATTTATCTTTGCTTTGAATGTTTCTAAATATGTTTGAATAATTCTAAAAAAGTTAACTAACAAAAATTGACCCAACCCTATCTACGATTTGTTGGTTAATATAAATCCTAATAACAATTATAAAAAGTGCCAGATTGACCAAGCCTTGTACCGACCGTTTCACATACGTCTTTTTGTTCCGAATGCACAACTAGTTACACAATTCTGGACGTCGTCTAGCCTAGTGATTGACGTCAGACTGTATTTAAAGTTCTATATAGTCGGCATAGAGCTACATCAGTCACGCGATATTCGTCGTGGATTTTCCTGACTCATACGGGCAGCAGGGGATCCCATTACAATGTCTAAGTTTCCACTCGCTCTTCTTCTGCTCCCGTTCAACTTCGTTTATTTATTTTCCGTCATTACTCAACATTACTAAACGGAATTTCTAATTTCTGGCCTGATACGTTATGAATAATTTTACCCGTCCGTCGTGAAATATGAAAGGATACGTGCCATGCGTCTAATTGATAATAAAAATTATAATTTGTAATGCGTCTCAGTTTGCAGCAATTTGTTACAGCTCGTTTTGCAATTTTTTTATAATTCACTGTATATACATTTTTTATTTTTATAATAAATTTACGTGAGCCAAAGTGTCGGTTTTCGTACGATTTACATTTTCCTTTTTTTTTTTTATACAAACATATATTTTTCAAAATATTTATATTACCCAAATTTTTCTTATGGAACGTAAACCCATTAAAATTTAATGGGAGGTAAAGCTTGAAAATGCCGAGCGGTATCTCCGCCGTACAAGCGTTTTTAAGTGCGCGCGATAAATTAAAAGAAACCGGGAAAAGCTCAGCTGTTCGTAAAAGAGAAGTCGCCGAAAGAGCGGGCGACTAACGACGGGTATAAAAACCTATTCCTCCGCCACTCTGCGGTTCAAAGTCCTCGTTTCAGCTCGTATTAAATTGCACGTGAATACGGTATTAGGTCGGGAGCGGCGCGCGCTCCTTCACTCCGTCGGAAATTCCATCCGTATCATCTCGGTATGCGCACACCGAGAGCTGAATGGCGCACACAGATTTCATTAATCCGAAACTGAGTTTTGTCAATGTCACGCTGTGCAGTTACTGTTTCGCAAACAGGCAGTTTAGTCCTTTTTATCCGGCGAAGGCTGAAAACATCCCTTCCCTCGAAGTTTTTCCCTCAACGTTCGTTATTATTATCGAATAGACTTTTAATTTACAGTTAATTAATTTCATTTTGAGCTAATCGTAATTATCGAATAATTTTATAACAAAGCACAGCGTGTGTGTGTGTGTGTTTTTTTTTTAAGCAATTTTTTAATCTGTTATTTACCCTCTGTGCTTTTCTCTTCTTCGACCCAATGCGCGATGTCATCGCATTTTTTTAAGTAACACTCTAAATAACAAGTACGAAACGCGTACTGCCAATAACGCGCGCGGTAATTTATTATCGTGAGGAATAAAATAAAAGCTTAACCTTGTAAGTTCTCTATTAAAAATGTCGATATAGCCACCTCCATGAAATTAATTGCTCTCCGCGCGTACGAGCGCACGGTTTACCGTTTTGGATTAATTAAATAACAACCATTTCATAACTCCGGAGTCCGGAATCGATGAGCGATACGCACATTTGCCGGACGTGGTCGTAAATTTTCCCAATCAGAAATTATCAAGATTATTAACAAAGTCGCGTGCAAAGTGTAGAAGTACGTCGGCGCGGTCTCCCCTCCTTTATTTTCCACGGATAAATATTTACGATGTGACGGATGCCCCGTATATTCTCCGCCGGCTGGCAGAAACGAGCTGCACGAAAGGTTTTCACTTCTCCCGCGGCTGCCCTTTTTCATTACGACAGAACTCCGTCCGTCGAGACACGGCCTGACGACGACGGGGTACGGGCGCTCTCCCCCCCTCCCCCCGGTGGCTGCTGCGCGCGCGTTTCACCCGGCGACGATGTGGGACGCAGACACGGAGCCGGTGGTTGGTGAACTTCGTCAGTCTGGGTTTATAATTGGTGTCAGACGTTGTATTTACCGTCTTATACTCGCGGGGATTACTCGCGCCGGCGACGACGACGCTACGGGATAATTTTAAATTTTCGAACGCGCTGCAGCTTACTGCGCCGGTGCGCGCGGCGCGCGGTGGGCGCGTGCACGTGCCAAGCGCATTTGCATTATTTCACGGTTTGCGGCACGGAAATTTCAGAAACGCCCTGTAAACCAGGGTTACAATATAGTACACGGCATCCGCCGTGTAATATTGTATTCGCCCGCTAGGTTAACGTGCAGCATTTGTGCCCGATATTAATATTAATATTGGCGTGTGTTTACGCAAATATTAATAATACTGCTGAATTTCCCTTTTGTTCCCCAGTTGACAAAAGGCGTATAACGCGGTTTTGTATTAATAGCGGCGTGTTTATTAACATTTGGAATATTTTAAAATATTAGATAAGATCTCAAAATTCAAAATCAAATCGAATTACATAATTCTGTCGAGTGAATTTAATTTGAAAGTTCTTGAATTACATTATAAAACTCTACTTTGAGTTTTACATTGAAACGTAAATTTGAAAATTGTATTTTAATCATAGGGACGGGACGTATTAAATTATTTAAAAAATGTTTAAACTCTAACTTGTTCGCCCGGGAAAAAATGTTTCATATAAAAACATGTATAAATATATACAAAATATGTTTATAATAGTTTCCTTTCTTTTGTAAAATTTCTGTTTGATACAAAAAAATAATAGTCATACTGAAAAGTCAGAAACTAATTTAAAAAATAATTTTCGCATTGTTTCTTTAAAAAAAAAAACAAAGTGTAAAAAATTGTCCACATATACATTCCGAAATATATATGTACAATTTTTCACACTTAGCTTTTTTAAAAAAAGCAATGCAAAAATTATTTTTTTAATTAGTTTCTTTTCACAATAACTATTATTTTTTTTATATCAAACAGAAATTTCACAAAAGAAAGGAAACTAGTGTAAACATATATAGACATATTTTATATATATTTATATATGTTTTTATATGAAACATTTTTTCCCCGGGCGTGCAGGTGTGTATTTATAAAATATTTAAAGATTGGTGTTAATATTAAGTCTCGAAATTAAAATTGTTATATATATCGAGTGAAAACTATTTTTATATCAAATAGATAAATTTTGTAATTAGATCGCAGAATTGTGACAGACACGTGCTCTAGCCGTCTGATCACGATCCTTGAACCGGTGCGCAGAAATAAGTGCAAACGTGTAGGCACGTGCCTAATAATAGTACAAGCTAAGTACGCGATGGTAATGCAGATCATCCGGTAATATTTTTGCGACTTTCCCGCTTCATTTATTGATTCTGTCATGTAATATCTACCAGCTTATCAAATGGTTTATTTTAGTAACAACTAAGTGAGTTTAAACAGAAATATTTGACGCGAAACTTCGTGCGCGAGTAGTTGAACAAGACAAAACATAGAAACATTTATTTATAACAAAAAATTAAAAATTAAAGCAGATTCCCTTAAATTATTATATTATTTATTATGTTTTTATTGAAATACTATTATAATTTATAGTTGTTTTATATTTTTTATATTAGTGTATGAATTAAATCTAAAGCATGCAGGTTTCAAAAAAAAAAATAAAAAATAAAAAGAGCGAAAGTTTCTAAAGAGAAAAGAAATTTGAAATTTAGTTGAATAATTTTACTTGTTTAGAAAGATTGTCCAGGCAGTTTCAGAAACATCACAAAGTTTGAAGGGACTTTGTCTGTGAAACTCGATACTTTTACATTATTATGCGTTTCATTAAATATGGCTTGCTCTCGACGCAGCTAATAAAAGAGCGTTGGAATGAATTCTTTGTTTAGACAGCCTTCGAAAAACGGGACTTCGAAAAACAAACTTTCTCCAAATTTTGCCGCGTTCCTAAAAGTTTTTCGGATGATCTTTCGTCGCGAGCGGTAAACAGAATGTCACGAACGCGGAGACGAAGAAACCAGAAATTATTCGCATTCGTATTTAGCGGGATTTCATAATCTGGGACGCAAAACTATTAACGTCCTATTCAAGATTCATCTCGAGCACCCTCCATCCCCGATCACTTCTAGAAAATCGACTTTCCCTTCATTGAACTCTTGAATTATTAGTTCAATAATTAGCTCGCTCGTGAAAGGAAGAAAAGAGGAAAAAGGGGAGAATGAAGGATTCTCGGAGGATTTAACGAAATGCATTTGTTCCTTCTGATCCGGCCAGACATGAATAGCTTTGAAAACGCAAACGTTATGAAAGCACAAAGCCACGGATATTACAAAAGTGACAGTTTTTTCAACTTAAAGATGCGGATCCCATTTGAGGCAAATATTACAAAAAAATACAGTTTATTTTTTTGCGGTTTGCAGGGGCAATCGAATTAATACGATTTTAAATTCGATACTTTAAGTACCCTCGATGCACTCGATAATAACGGCTGTTTTACCGCTGGGAGGGATAATCGATATCAATGTCGAGATAATACTGAAGAATGGAAGAGTTGTGGCACTTTGCTACTACTCAAGTATCGCGAACATCTCTAGATATGCATCGATCCGGGAGACACCGACACGATTTTGGCAAGCTTCGCTGATATTTATAGATAGTTACGCGAAAATTTAGTATCCCCGAGCGAGAGAAGCATGTAGACTGAACGCTCATTTAAAGGGATGTGATATTGCTTTAAAGATGCGTTTGTTTAACACGCACTTTATAGCGAATTTATAACATTAAAACTGATAAAATCATATTTTTCCTTTTTTTTTAATTGCTGCAATTAAATAGAATATTTAAAAGAGAAGTTTAACACTCAGTAGGCAAATAATATTTATTCAATAAATAACGTTTAATCGTTATTATATAAAAAATATCCTGTCAAAAATAGAAAAGACGTTCGGTTTTAGTAATATAATTAATTTGTTTATATTTTTACTATAAAACTGTATCTTTTTGCGTGTACAAGTCTCTTTTCTCATTACTCTTCATATAAAATTATTAAAGTAAGATAATTAAAAATTTTTTTTAATACTTCATATTTTATATTATTATATTATATATATATATATTATATAAAATAATAAAATTTATTTTAAAAAAGTAAATTGAATGTATAACAAAAGAGAACTTTGCCTTCGTGACATAAATTACAACATCTACAACTGTTAAATTTCGTATAAAGAAATGCATAATGTAAAAAATTGTTTTCTTGGTTTCTCTTACACGCTATTTATTCAACAACTGCAGTATACTTTTGTTAATTGGATTAATAGCCGTTGTTAGGACAACTTGAACAAAGCTTGACGCGAGATTCCTTAAAAGAGGAATTCGGTTTGCCTGCAAAACGATTGCACGAATAGCGCCTACAATTTGTCTATCGCAATTGCATACGAGCTCAATTGTCGGCGCTCTCAATTGTCCACCGAGCGATAGCCTACAAGCACTGGACAAAGGTAGGTGGAGGTGGACAAAAGTCGATCGATTAATCAATGTCACGTACTTCTTTGTCAGGGAATTGATTAGTTTCCCGATGTTTTTGAATTTTCGATTAACTCCTATGTCGATAATCCTTTGTTCATAAGAAAATTACGTTTCTTAAGATTAGAAAAATCTGCGAATTAACTTAAAATAAACTTCCGTGTACGTGCATACAGAGAAATGTGTACTTGAATCAAACAAGTATAACTTAATTATTTTTAATAATTCAGAAGTTTACATATCCGCAAATCTATCGTAAATTCGTCATAACTCAAAATATATTCTCACTCGTAGTAATTTAATACCCCACTTAAGAATAAATAAAAATAAAAATTCATGAGAGTTTAATGCCTCAGTTAAAATAAAATTGAAATAAAAATTCGATTTATTACTTGACTTTTGTAAATTTAACTTTATAATATTCTTCGAGAAGAAGTATAGATTCCTTCCTCGGGTATATAAATAATTTTTTCCAAAATTTGTGATAAGTATATTTTGAGACTATTAAAGAAAATATTCTTTATTAAAAATAACCGTTGCTTATTATTTTCAAAAAAGGTAAATTGAGTAATCGCTTTTCTTGGTAGTGGAATAAACAATTTTCTGTGCGCGCTCGGTTGCTTTCAGCGCACAGGTAGTCAAGTTTATAGACATGTTATACCAGAAGTTGTTCAAGTGCAGCCTAGATCTTATGCATAGAAAGCGGGTGGACCTGACATCCCGACCCGCCGAAAAGTTGAAAATCCCTGTGGAACCGTACAATCATAGACCTCGTTTCGCATTTAAGACAACGGGCGACCGGGCACTGTGCAAACCCTCTCTCTCTCTCTCTCCCTCTCTGGGGGGTGAACCCTCACTTTGCATGGAAAATTGCAAAGCTATCTGGACCTGTATAATTGATTAAGCATACCATTTACATACGATTCCGGATAGATTTGCAACTACGCCCGCGAAACCGGAGTCGAAACACCGTAATTTGCGGCACGAAATGTTTGAGGTAATTTACGCCAAAACACACAACTATCCGCGTGTAAATTATTAGCGGCATATATAACCGTTAACGTGATTTTATTATTTTACGCGCGGCTGCGCACACGCTAAGCTGTGCGCGCGCCGCCAGCCCGCGCGGCATATTGTCCGCATCCCAAATTATTACTTATACACAATAACGCTCGTAGTCTATCTCTCGGTATGCAATTAGGGGCTGTCTGCTATGCAATTGAGATTGCGGGCAGCGCGATTGTAGGCAAATGGCGCCATCGTTTTGTCAACAAACACACCGCATCCCATTAAGGTCGAATATTTTCTTAATTTTCTTCTTTTTTAATCAACGAAGAGATTTAAAAACATTTCTGTAAAAGAAAACGCAGCACGTGAGAATATTTTATTTCACCACCTTCGACTTATATTTTAGGGTAGTACACGGAAAAATGTTCCTTGAGAATGTCTCTATTTTCGAAATATTAATATATTAAAATAATCATCGGCTAAATACACATACATAATTTGTGTTACATGAAGAAATATTGTTTAGTTTCATAGAGAGAAAATATATTCTCATTCGTGAGTTAAGAGGGGAAAAAATATTAGAACATAAATGTTGAAGCATTTTCAGCATCGTGGCTGCAGGCCTTTTCGTTAAGAACTTCCTGAGTTATGAGTCTTTAAAGTTTAAAGTATCACCGGTATTAACGTTACTCAAGGTATCTCGATATTGGAGCCTCAACGAGATGGATAGCGGAAGTATACGTGGTCTATCTTATGCAATTGCTTGCAATGTGCACTTAGCGCGAGATATTACCGTATCGCTCGATATTTTTCTCGATAACGAAAACTGAGGTAAAAAAAATCGCTACTGATCTTTATAATAATTAACGATTAATAATATGAAACTCATGGATAAACTTAAAAAAAGGTAGATTTGTATTTTTTATTTCATTATTTATGAATGCTTTCTGACGGAAATCTAAAAGATTGTAAAACTTCGGAAACGGAAATATAAATAAAAAATATTTTGGTAATAAATTTGTTTTTTGGTATCCGAAATTACTTTGAAGGAGCAAAATCAGTTCTTAAAAATTTTAGACAGAAAATTCGTCTTTTTTAATTGATTAGGAAATTTATCAAAACTCGTATTATTTAATACTGAAACAAGAATGATCAATTTTTCAGGATTGACGTTACCCCTTCAGAGTCCATTTGAGCAGCAAAGAAAGTAGTCGATTACATACCAAGACATTTTGTATGCATTGCGAAAGTTATATAACTTGTTAAATTCCGAGTTGGAAATCTTCTCTTGTCGCTAGCATGGGAATACGAATTTGGAAAATTTGAAGAGTGCGAATGTGAATTACAATTTCCCGTGACGCGTCCCTCTCAAAGAAGAGCTGTTTTCGAATTGTCCAAAGAAGCATGCAGTTAAGAGATCTCCATGGTTTCGGTGCTTCCTATTATATGCATATGCATGAGCGCATCATCGCATCGCTCGTTGCACGTGTTCCCGCGGTCTTGTAGTATGCAAATCGTAACTTGCACGTGGACGTGAGCGCGAAACAAACTCGGAACAGCGGCTTTTATTCAGCGGCGAGAAAAAGACGACAGGGCCGAAAGCTTTGTGTTTGCGCCATCTCTGTCGATATATCAAGTTAAAATTAAAAAGTCAATCGGGATATAACAAAAACGCTCATAAAAATAGCGGAACGTTTTGCATGGCGTTGTCAAAACTTTACGATAAAAAGGCTTTGCACACATTTCCGAGATTATTACATTGGATGTTTTATTCGATATAAAAAAATCTTGACGTCCAGCTATTTATTTATTTATTATTTACAGTTTGAATATCATTTATTTTATACTTCCCTCCCCCTTTCGTATTTAGTATCGAGATTTTTTTTCTAAAATATTGAGAAAAATATGTACATTGATGTTTCTATTACTTTTAAAGATGCAAATATTTTTTTATTTTTTCCTTTGGTATATTGAAAAAAAGGATTGCTACGAAATGTTGAGTAAATTAATAGCAATATTTTAAATACTTGACTAATACAACTAAAAATAATTTTATTTTTCTGAATATTCAGTAGCTATAACCAAATGCTATAACCAATTTAATGACATTTACAAAATATTTAGAAAACCAAAATGGATGACGACGTTAGGAACGGAGAAACACGTCGCACATTTATAAACAGAGGTGAAAAGCGTTAATTGAACATATATAATTCGATTTTAGTTCGTTTTTTAATCGTAAATAATCATGGAGGCCAGTGCAGAAGTGTTAATGCCATTAATATTGCAAAGATGGAGATATGCGTATAACCGTCCTCTTAACACTCTCAAATTATAAGCCTACAACCGGCAGTTGTCACTATCTTGACATTTTCATTAGTTCGCGCGAAACAAAGCGATCTATTTCAAGAACGTTCTATTCTACTAATTGTTATGAACGAAGCCTTGTGTTATATGGCAAAGCCATTAATAATTATGGGGAAGCACTACAGCGGACTGTCACCCGACTGTCTTAAGCCTGTGTGTTTCAAGTTTCATGTAAGAATATAACAAAAACTAAATGAATAAAGCTTGATTTTCTTGCCCAAATTAAGAAAATTATTATATCTGTGTCATTAAAAAAAAAAAAAGAGAACATCTTTCTATTAAATGTGCATGAACGTCCAACGAAATAATTAAACACAAAACATTTACCAACAAACTTGTTTTATATGTTAAGAGACGTAAGAAGCAAAAAAAAATTTTAAGTATAAAAAAATAACATTGACAAAATTAAGACACTAGTGTTCGTAACGTTAAAAAAAATTTATAACATAATATTAATACACATAACATACATAATAACAGTTATTAAAAAAAAAAACATTTATTTCTGATTTAATTGTGAAATTCCTGAAAGTGATGACCGTAAAATAATAATTCCATATAAAGAATCCGTATCTGTATAAAAATGTGTAACGTACTACTGTGACAATTAATTAATTAATCAGCGCGGAACTAACTGATCAGCGCAGGGAAGAAATTTGGACAAGCGCAAAAGTGTCCGTTTATTCAAGACTTACGTTCAATTGACACGACAGATCCAGGCGGAGAGAACCGCAGCGCGTGATACATGCATGAAGAGACACGTGGAAATCAATTTTCATCAAGGGAACAAGTTGCCGGCGTTCTTATCGCGCGAAAACGGATAGCGCTTTAATTCACGTAATTCATCGCGATCAATCTTAATAGCGTCGCCAATCGTCACGCTCGTGCTTTCATCGATCCCGACGTTTAACTTCTCTTTTTTCCCTATCCTTATAAACGTTATACCGAATGTTCTAAAAGGATATTGAAAAGTTGCCTTCAACTATTAAAACTTCACCGAGGTACTTGTAGGCAAATAAGAATCCAAATCGCAGATATTTACGCGACGTAATTTTTTTTTTTTTTTCTTTTACTCTCTATCCCCGCAAATATTAATTGTTCTTCTGGCAGATGTCGAGTTATCGAGACGGTTTCAATATCGACATGTCCGCGCGCACAACAAAACGTTGAAACTTGCGTTTCTTTTATCGCTATCAAATATGATTGCCGTGAAATAGACGAGTTTTCGCACGGCGTTTCCGTTAGAAGCTCGAAGTTTTCCCATCACATTTATCCTCGTCAGGTGGCCTGAAAGGACCTCCGTCGAAGTTCAGTATCAGCAAAAATTGCATTGGATCGAATGAAAAGAACAACGTAAGCAAGTGACGGCGCTATCGAAATCCAAATGCCGAAAGTTCGAGTCGTGATCTTTTCCTCCTTACTTCGCTCAGGTATGTACATACGATATGCGTGAAATAAGGCATTTAAGTCCGGGTACCGGCTTTTCCTTGCGAACAAAAGCACGCAAAAAAGCTCCTCGGAAAAGAAACAGAGCCAACAAATAATTGTCCGATGTATTTCCCTCACATTATGAAATTTATTTAAAAAAAAACAAAAAAAACAATTGACAGATATCCGTAGTAGTATATTAAAAATATTTTGTCTGTACGTTCAGCAATTTTATTACTCTTGTCACGTTTATTTTGTGTACTGCAATTTTTTAAATTTTTCTCAGGAACTTTTTTGTTTCGTGCATATTGATTTAAATAATTAATTCTGTATGCAGAGAGAGACGGCGAAAGAAAGTATTGTCATAACAGTTTCGTAAAATACATGGGAAAATCGAAAAAGTTCAACCTCACCTCCTTGCAGCAATGGTTCGCCCAATTCGACGTAGAAAAGGGCGTCCTTCTCGTAGGAATCCTCCTCGATTATTTCCAGGGAGAGAATTTTTCTGAAACGATTACATAATAGTTTTAAAAAATTGTCAATGAGGAATAACACGTGAAATTTAATCTCGATATATATTTCTTTAGATTGTTACGTTACATCACTTAAATTAACAAAAGAATAGAGAATAAGGAACTTTGCTGTTAATCACGTGACTGCTCCTTATTTCTTTTTTGATAAATAAACAATTTATTAACAGTTCTGCCATTAATTAAAGTCATAAGAATCTTTAAAATTAAATTTGTAAGCAATTTCTATTTTTCTATGTTTCGTTAATTTAAGTGCCATATTATACACTGAAAAAAAATGTTATATTCAATATGTTATTGCGGGCTGCCAATTACAGATATACTCAATACAATAATATATGCTATTGCAGTATCAACATTGCACTTGCATTAATAGCAAATATTATTCTATTGAGTATTTTATGTAGTTGGCAGTCACATATATTATTGGCTATATTTTTTTTCTGTGTATAAATTCGTAAATAATTGTACAAGAATGAAAAACTGGTCCGAGTATCTTTGAATAAAGTGTCTTTTTTATAGACGAGTGTCCTTACACTTATTTTTAGATTTGCCCGTCAAAGTTTCTAGCACAGGAAATTAAACTTCGTTATATCAGATTCAATCCTCGTTATGCGTAATTATGTAATTCATTGGGGACGTTAAAAGGGAGATGTCGGTTAAAACGCGAACTGTCTCGAACTGCTGTGCGAACGACGCGACGGCCTGGACAACGCCGGCGGAAATCGATTTATTACTTTGGATAATTAAGTATCGGATAACTGTACAACTTGCGGCGCGCATTAGCGTCAAGAGGCATAATTGAAGACTTCTTCGTCTGGGATGCGCACTATTTTCCACATTGTTGCCAGTACACACAAGTCTCGGCGGGATATAATCATCAATTTTCATTGAGAGCGGAAACCGGAGCTTTTCGTATGCAAAATACTCCCGGTTGGATAGATCCGGCCAAAATTTGCAACCCGTGCAAAAGACAAACAACGTGGAATGTTAATAAATTTGTTATTACTCCAGTATATACGTTTATACCGCTCCTCCGATGTAACATTAATATTATTTGTTTTGCAATACAGAACCGAATCGCCCAATAAATCGATTTTATTATCTTCTTCGTTACGATGAATCATTAATCATGAATATTCCTTCTATCTCCGATATTATGTAAGCATAAGGATGGGAAGCGATAAATTAATCAATTTATTACAGCTATTTATTATTATTTCTATTGCAACTTTGTTGCTACGATTCCTGTTCACTTTCTGCGACAAATGTACAAAGGAACTGTAAAGAATCGCAGGCGTGTACCTCGTACATGTGTGAAATAACATGAAAATGTCAAATGCAGAGTGTGCCGTCAGACACACGCGCATAGATCGATATGTCGCATGTCTCTTTATGCAAAGCGTAAACAGTCTTGCTGTGAATTCTGCTAATAAACTTCTAGGTAGCGTACAGTTAATAAGATACGAGCACGCAACAGCTTGGTATCGCTATCGACTGTGACAATGTAGGAGAGAAATCGACAGGCGTGTTTAATTCAATAATAAAATGTAGAACATAAATGTGTACAAGAAATGTCAATATCGATCCTCACGTTCTGCTGCGAATCTTAAAATAAAATGCATTTATTAGAGGAGAAGGTGTTAATTTGGCCAGTGCGGATAATATGGCCACCCATATTATCTCCGTTATTAACTGACAATTCTAGTAATTATTTACGATATCATTTGTTTAGTAGCCTACTGTTATATAATGACGCTAATGTGACAAAACGCAACAGTCAATATTTGTTATAAGGCATTTTTGCTTAAGGGATTTCGAAAATTTTTTAAGGTACATTTTGACATTTAATTACGTATACTTCCTCTTTCTTTTAAACTTAACCGCATTATCACCCAAATGTATGTACACTTGAGTACTTTCTTATTATTTAACTCTTTATT
>NW_023416036.1:0-5109 GCF_013373865.1 Monomorium pharaonis
ATAATTAATTAATAAATTATTTATTCTAACGCATGGAAATGGTCGAGGCTATGCGAGAACTAGCGAAAACTATTGGAGAAATAACGATTGACTCTGTTTGCATCTCATACCTCTGCTGAATGCAAGTGACAGGAGTCGGAATGGAAAATTGTAAAAAATAATTAATTGACGGAATTGTTACTGAAACCTATGAAAAAGGTCGAAACTGTGCGAGAACTACTGAAAACTGTCAAAAAAGTGATCGAAACAGCACTTTGCGTCTCGCGAATACTGGGCCGACGGCAGAAGAAAAAAGTTTTAAAAAATAATTAATTAATTAAATTATTTATTCTAACGCATGGAAATGGTCGAGGCTATGCGAGAACTAGCGAAAACTATTGGAGAAATAACGATTGACTCTGTTTGCATCTCATACCTCTGCTGAATGCAGTGACAGGAGTCGGAATGGAAAATTGTAAAAAAATAATTAATTGACGGAATTGTTACTGAAACCTATGAAAAAGGTCGAAACTGTGCGAGAACTACTGAAAACTGTCAAAAAAGTGATCGAAACAGCACTTTGCGTCTCGCGAATACTGGGCCGACGGCAGAAGAAAAAAGTTTTAAAAAATAATTAATTAAGTAAATTATTTATTCTAACGCATGGAAATGGTCGAGGCTATGTGAGAACTAGCGAAAACTATTGTAGAAATAACGATTGACTCTGTTTGCATCTCATACCTCTGCTGAATGCAGTGACAGGAGTCGGAATGGAAAATTGTAAAAAAATAATTAATTGACGGAATTGTTACTGAAACCTATGAAAAAGGTCGAAACTGTGCGAGAACTACTGAAAACTGTCAAAAAAGTGATCGAAACAGCACTTTGCGTCTCGCGAATACTGGGCCGACGGCAGGAAGAAAAAAGTTTTAAAAAATAATTAATTAATTAAATTATTTATTCTAACGCATGGAAATGGTCGAGGCTATGTGAGAACTAGCGAAAACTATTGGAGAAATAACGATTGACTCTGTTTGCATCTCATACCTCTGCTGAATGCAGTGACAGGAGTCGGAATGAGAAATTGTAAAAAATAATTATTGAACGAATTGTTACTGAAACCTATGAAATAAGGTCGAAAACTGTGCGAGAACTACTGAAAACTGTCAAAAAAGTGATCGAAACAGCACTTTGCGTCTCGCGAATACTGGGCCGACGGCAGGAGAAAAGTTTTAAAAAATAATTAATTAATTAAATTATTTATTCTAACGCATGGAAATGGTCGAGGCTATGTGAGAACTAGCGAAAACTATTGTAGAAATAACGATTGACTCTGTTTGCATCTCATACCTCTGCTGAATGCAGTGACAGGAGTCGGAATGGAAAATTGTAAAAAAATAATTAATTGACGGAATTGTTTACTGAAACCTATGAAAAAGGTCGAAACTGTGCGAGAACTACTGAAAACTGTCAAAAAAGTGATCGAAACAGCACTTTGCGTCTCGCGAATACTGTGCCGACGGCAGAGAAAAAAGTTTTAAAAAAATAATTAATTAATTAAATTATTTATTCTAACGCATGGAAATGGTCGAGGCTATGTGAGAACTAGCGAAAACTATTGGAGAAATAACGATTGACTCTGTTTGCATCTCATACCTCTGCTGAATGCAGTGACAGGAGTCGGAATGAAAATTGTAAAAAAATAATTAATTGACGGAATTGTTACTGAAACCTATGAAAAAGGTCGAAACTGTGCGAGAAACTACTGAAAACTGTCAAAAAAGTGATCGAAACAGCACTTTGCGTCTCGCGAATACTGGGCCGACGGCAGAGAAAAAGTTTTAAAAAATAATTAATTAATTAAATTATTTATTCTAACGCATGGAAATGGTCGAGGCTATGTGAGAACTAGCGAAAACTATTGGAGAAATAACGATTGACTCTGTTTGCATCTCATACCTCTGCTGAATGCAGTGACAGGAGTCGGAATGGAAAATTGTAAAAAAATAATTAATTGACGGAATTGTTACTGAAACCTATGAAAATAGGTCGAAACTGTGCGAGAACTACTGAAAACTGTCAAAAAAGTGATCGAAACAGCACTTTGCGTCTCGCGAATACTGGGCCGACGGCAGGAGAAGAAAAAGTTTTAAAAAATAATTAATTAAGTAAATTATTTATTCTAACGCATGGAAATGGTCGAGGCTATGTGAGAACTAGCGAAAACTATTGTAGAAATAACGATTGACTCTGTTTGCATCTCATACCTCTGCTGAATGCAGTGACAGGAGTCGGAATGGAAAATTGTAAAAAAATAATTAATTGACGAAATTGTTACTGAAACCTATGAAAAGGTCGAAACTGTGCGAGAACTACTGAAAACTGTCAAAAAAGTGATCGAAACAGCACTTTGCGTCTCGCGAATACTGGGCCGACGGCAGAAGAAAAAAGTTTTAAAAATAATTAATTAATTAAATTATTTATTAAACACATGGAAATAGTTGGAGCTATGTGAAAACTAGCAAAAACTGTCGTAAGAATAATGATGGAAACTTTAATAACTATGCACTTTACGCTTCTCGCGAATGCGGTGCCGACGGTCGGAAAAATAAATGTTGAAAAATAATAGATTGACGAAACTGTTAGTAAAACATGTACCCTGGGGCCATTATCTAGAACATTATATCCCATGAAATAGTCGAAAGATTTTGTTACTCGCATGAATGTGATTGTAAAATTTTAAGATCGCGAGTATGCGTGTAAAAAAATTTTTCAACTATCTGTTGGAGTATAATGTACTAGATAACTAGATAATAGCGCGCTGTGGACGGGCAGACAAAGTATTACTAAAATAATGTACTTACTGCTCTCGTTCGCAGCGGTCCACAGCGATCGTCCTGAAGCAGAGACGGAGGCAACGGCGAAAGTGGTCCTGAAGCAGCGAGGAAGGCAACGGCGAAGATAATCCTGAAGCAGCGAAGAAGGCAACGACGATGCACTTCACACACCACACTACACCACACCACACCACACCACACCACAGCACACCACACCACACCACACCACACCACTCCACGCCACACACACACACACGAGGCGATCGCTATATTCTTTTCCGATAGACGAGCAGCGTACATGTTCACTACCGAATCTTCGCGACACAACTGACCTACCGAACCCCTCTCGTCTTGCAACTGAGCCCGGTCCGCGCTGGAGTCGTCGAAAGCGTTTGAAAGAGGGAAGGAGAAAATAGTAAGCGGAGCTAGTAGCTGGTTGGCTACCGTGAGTCAGGCGACTCGGGATTTGGCGAAAAAGAAAAGATAACCGTTAGGCTCGGAAATCGTGGAGGGGACGATTTCCGAGAAGTTTCCGCTTCGATGCTTCGGGTAACCGTTTCTCGGAATTCGTCGAGGAGACTGGCGCCTGAGTGTCGCCTCGCTTTTTTTTGACGACGAAAAAAACTTCGGACAAGCATCCCGGAGCCTCGACGATTTCCGAGAAGCGATTATTCGAAGCATCGAAGCGGAAGCCTCGCTTTTTTTCGATGACAGAAAAAACTTTGGACAAGCGTTTGCACTTAAAATCAAATAGGCCCGAACGCGATTTCGCGGAAAAGGGAAGAGTCTCCTCGACAATTTCCGAGAAGCGATTACCCGAAGCATCGAGGTGGAAGCCTCGCTTTTTTTCGACGTCGGAAAAAAGTTTCGGACAAGCGTTTGCACTTAAAATCAAATAGGCCGAATGCGATTTTCGAGGAATCCTATTCAATCACTATTTTCGTTCACATGAAAAAAAATTTACTTACAATTAGAACTTAAAACATTGCTCTAGTTTACACCGAGCACTTGGTACGCGTATCAAGTAGTGAATTTAAGCTGATCAGCCAATGATTAAACACATTCACTAGTTATTTACTATTTAATACGCGTACCAAGTGCTCGGGTTGTAAACTAGAGCATTGGTATGATGCGTGACGTCACGAAAGGAAACCCGAATGTACATTGGCAATCCATGTATATTGCAAGCAAAGTAAAGTCCACATGGGTTAGCGACTTGGACGGAGGTAGGTGCGGGAGGGGGGGCCAAAGGCCCCCCTTGCACCCCCCCCGGTTGTGTGTGTGTGTGTGTGTGTGTGTGTGTGTGTGTGTGTGTGTGTGTGTGTGTGTAAAAACATTCTCTGCACCACATGGGTTTGCGACTTTCCATGCAAAAGATTAACAAGATCCTTATACTTTCACGCATTTTCATATGCATTTGTATCATAATATATTATATTGTTACTAGAAACCATATGTAGAAAGTAATCATGGAGCAACGCTAAGCAACAAAGGAGCAATCGTTTATGTTGAATTTATTCGCAGGGGACAGCAGGAAATACGTTTGTTTAAGAAAACGAATGGTTTATTGCTAAAATATTAAAGAAAATTAATTATACGAGTGGAGCGATTGAATATCACTACAGAGCAAGCGAGGAGCAATCGTTCTATCAACAAAAGCAATAGAAAATGTCAATGTTATAAACAATAACGTTTGAATATTTCCGCCATCGGTTGCCGAGCGAAGCAGTTACGGTAGGCCGCCGATAGGTGGCGGCGGCGTCACTTGTGAAATTAATAATTTGTTAATTTTTCAATATAATGCAATAAATCATGAAAATAATTATAGAGCAATGCGAAGCAATGAAGGAGCAATTGTTTTATGCTGTATTAGTTGCACAAAGCTATTATAAATATGTTTTTTATTATAAATAAAAATTGTACCATTTGTTGTTAATATTAAAAAAATATTGATTTTAAAAGGAAAGCAATTGTAGATTCTGATGGAGCAATGAAGGAGCAATCGTTTTATACTTTCCTTTTTTCCATACAGCTATTATAAATAGGTTTTTTTATTAAAAATAAAAATTTTACGTTTTTTGTTAATATTTCGAAAAGTATTAATTTGAAAAAAGGAGCAATTGTGGATTCTGATGGAGCAATGAAGGAGCAATCGTTTAAGTTTTTTTTTTCTTAAATATGGACTTGCAGCGCCAACGTATTTCTGGTAGCTTAGATGCTATAGATGCATGTGCGCCGTTCTCTTCCACATACGAGATACGAGGAACCGAGGAACAAAGAGGAGGAAAGATGA
>NW_023416037.1:0-5327 GCF_013373865.1 Monomorium pharaonis
TGAATTGCAGCATCTACAGAATCTTCTTTCTGCATAAGTAAGTGTTCAAAGTAAACCACATTTAATAGCACTCAATAATGAGTTAAGCGCGTTAAAACATGTTCTTAGAAATTTTATATCTGCTTATGCCCGGATTAAGTTTGTTATAATCATCAGAAACACCAGCTCTCTAAAAGATAGATTTATACTGTTAGATACTGTTTTTTAGCACACATACTTTGATTATATAAGATTTATATAGTTAAACCATCAGTCAACGTTTAAACAGCTGAAATTTAGGATCAAACTTAAATTATGGAATTTTAAATAAAGAAAAGTGAAAAAATTAGATAATAGTAAATATATACAAAATAAAGATAGAAATAGATCATCATTGATTTACAGAAGTGACATATTATCGTTAATGAGTGCAGTTTCTCATCAAATATATTGATCTATCGAGGTTCTATTCTTAATATGAAAACGAGGCAACGCATTTGATGGTATTCTTTAAGTTAGGTTGTAAAACTTGTATACTGTCTAAGTATAAATATTGTACCGTAACTGCTGTTCTTCAAAGGCCTTGCATCTGCTATTTGAAATTGACTCTTCTTCTCATCATGCCATCTAGGAAAGATAGACCCAGAAACAACGAAAATATGCACACCCGTTGCCACAATCTGGTCTTCCTTTCACAGAGGATTTTCAGGGTATACCTGCTCTCAAGGCTTACTTGGAATGCTTCATAAAAATACTCCTGGCACTGGATGCATCAACAGATCAAAGTCCTTTGGCTCACGTTCACTGATATGTTTGCAAATTATTAATCCTTCAGTAAGCGCATCTCCAGGTTGCACATGGCACACTCGACCCATCTCCTGCGCCCGACCTGTGGTGACTGGAGTAGAAGCAATAGCTATTTTTGTTCCCTATATTACTTATAGAAGATGGAAAGGAAAATGTGGATCGCGTGAATTCGGATAAAAGGGATGGTTATAAAAAATATACATATTCAATTTAAATTTAATTATGCTTATATATTTATTTAATTAAAAATTAACATTTCGTACAAAAAAAACACAGGATGCGTTTTATGCTCTGAAACAATAAAACAAAATGTTATTTTTTTGACATTTACTGTGATGTGTTGTTTTTTATTATTACTTATATTACTACTTACTTTTTACTGATAGGTATAATATATATATTTTTGTGCCCTCTGCCAATGTGCTTCCCACGGCTCTCTCCCGCGTCCTCTCCCCGCACGCCTCTCCCGCGTGTCTTGCCCGTGGCCCCTTTTTGATTTCTTGCTCCCGCGTTGCCAGCGAGGAGGCTGTAAAAGAAAAAATAAAACATTAATAAAATATTAATATTCTTTTTTTTTATCATTTAAATAGAAAGAAGCAAATAAACCACTACAAAGTCTTGACGTAGAATGGAATTTGAAACATATCTTAGCATGAATTCAAAAAAACAATGTTAATATACTATGTAATCTGTGCACAGTTTTTATAATTTGTTTGTATTAAAAATGATTTGATATACGAGACTGAAACGTCTACTTATGTTACACTAAGATAATATAGTTTTCTCTACGCCAATACCTTGTAGTGGCTCATTTGCCTCTTTCTAATTTAATTTGATAATTATTATGTTGAGCCTTTGAAATTTTTACTTAGTCTTGTTTTTGTTGTGGGCAATGCCGGTGGTGGGTGGTGGTGTGGTGGTGGTGGTGACTGCATAAATCCTCCCCACACGCCATATCCACGGACCCATGGGTACCCATGTCGGTGCTGACGCCGCCGTCACCTCGCCGTCGGCATTCGGCGTTCGGCGGTAGCGGTATTGATAGTAGTGGTGGTAAGGCCGATGACGTTCGCCGGCGGCGGTGGTGGTGTAGGGCCGGTCGATGTCAACGGCGGCTGCGACGGTGGGGTGGGGCCGATGTCGACGGCGGCGGCGGTGGTGGGCCGACATTGTCGACGGCGGCGGCGGTGGTGGGGCCGACGTTGTCGACGGCGGCGGTCGGTGTGGGGCCGACATTGTCGACGACGGCGGCGGTGGTGGTGGCGGGCCAATGTCGTCGGCCCTGCCCCCGCCACCGCCCGTTGGCGGCATATTCGTTGTCTGCTGCACATGCAGCTTCTCTATTTCGGAAGCTGCATGTGCTATAATTTCGTCTCCCACTGAGTCCGTCTCCATCATTCTGAAAATAAATTTATTATTCTTTAGTTTATTAGTACGACGGATATCGTAGGAATGTATAATATTTCTTAAATATTTGTATATTAACGATACTTACATTACGTCTGTTATCTTCGTTGGCCGCCATCTTTTGATTGCACTTTGTCCTTGGGGCACAGACTTTTTGCATAACGCATAAATAAGGCTAATATTCATGTGTCGTACGACAAACTGGTTGGACGTTCTGATTGGTCCACAGACTATAGAGAGGTTTTCCGAGTCTTTAGAAATGCTCTATCTTATTGCTAATTGAACAGTCTAATTAACTTGTACGATACATGAAATGTTAGCTTAATGCCCTAATGCATAACGCATAAGAGAATTAACCAAGATTTTTATTTCTAAGCGTTTGCGAACGCAGCTTTAGAAATTTTATAGCCGTTTGGATGATGTCTTTAATTGTTGATAGATTGTGTTTATGGCCGCGGTTTGTCTTCATTGATACAGATTATCAATATAATTTGATTTATTATTAAATCAAAGGTGAGAAGAAAGTATTGAAAATAATATTTTAGTAAGTATCACTAATGTATAACTATTTCAAAAGACTTTTGGAATTTCTACAAAATTAGATAAAAGCAAGCGAGCATTAAGAGTGAAACACGGTTATGTTATTTTTTATTTATGTTTTGACACGTTTATTACTTATTCTGACAATCCGAATTTTAACAATGCTTTTACAATTAAATAAGTTAACATTTTATGATCTGTTTAAATATGGATTTAGGTGGTCGATTCTGTATTTCTGAAGGAGTAAAAATGTGAAAAGTAATAATGTTTTTTAGAAACATAGAACCTTTTGTATTGAAAAGCTAATTCGTCAATTTTGAAGAGCTAACTTGTTAAGTTTAAAAATATGAGTATATTTATGGATATAGTACTGCATCCTCAATGCTCGTTGCCTCTATATTTGATTTTTATATATTATTTTATAATTAAAATAGTGTAAACTGGAAAAAAATAATATTTTTATTTTTAAACAGAGCATCTCTACTAACTTATTTCCTAAGGCCGGTATTCATAGTCGGATCTTATATTTAGATCATCTTAAGTACTGTCTTAAGATGCCATCAGCCAATCACAGAGCCGTATTAGCATTTTAAAGATATTGCTTGAGACGATCTTTAATAAGATTATTTAACTATGAATACCAGCCTAAATGTCGGAAATGGCTTTAGATTTAGATATGGAAAAATGTTTCAGATGAAAATTGTAGGTAGATATTAATAATGGAAAAATATATGATTTTGAAAAAAATCGATGTTGCCCAAGGTCATGAGGACGTTATGGTAATACATAAATATTAAGGTGATCTTGTAATCTTGTTTATTAAATACCGGACCGGGATTCATATTTCGAGTCTTATTTTAAGATCGTGCTCAAGCAATGTCTTAAGATACTAAGGACGGAATTATAGACCGATCTTAGTTCAAGAATTGTCTTAAGTCTAGCTTCGAGCAGACTGTGAGACTTACTTAAACCAATGAAATAATAGCATTGACGTCTCAAGATCGTGCTTGAATAAGATCGGTCTATAAATTCCGCCTTAATATTCTGATTGGTTGATTACATCTTAGGCAGTACTTAAGACAATTTTTAAAAATAAGACATGTCTATGAATATGGCCATAGTCAAAATCTGTGTGGCTATGTTCTTTTTTCGCTGCACATCTTGTTGCACTGTTAGAGTAAGATAATATATTTTTTCTCACTCTAACTTATGCACACGAGTGCAGCAGGCAGTGGAAAAAACAGGCAATTATATTTAAGATCAATCTTAAGTACTGTCTTAAGATGCCATCAACCATTATAGAGCCGTATTAGCATGTTAAGATATTGCTCGAAATGTATTTTAAAATAAGATTTGACTATTATACCGGTACCGCCGATGAATACCGGCCCATGTTCAAGTCCACGTTGTTCATCATGTTTTAAAAGCCGTTTCCAAGCTTTAGGGGATGGGTCGAGACTTTTGAGATGCTATGTTAAGGCCTCGTCTATAATAGCAATAGTGGTAAGGTAATTGTAATTTGCGACAGTCAATGAGTATAAAGCTTTTATGTTGCAATATTTATAGTCGGGTTTCATATTTAAGATTATCTTAAGTACTGTCTTAAGATGTCATCACCAATCACAGAGTCGTATTAGCATTTTAAGACATTGCTTAAGACATCTTAAAATAAGATTTGACTATGAATATCGGCCAATGACCTTACTACTACTGCTATTGTAGACGAGTTTTATATGTAATATTTCTTTTTTACATGTTTTTAGTCAATAGATACTTATATTATCATACTTATTTAGAGAAAGAGAGTAAGGCTTTTCTTTTATTTTTCTTCCTTCTTATTTTTTTTTCCTTTTTTATACATATATAAATACAGCTGCTGTGCGCGTATATAAAAACAGCTGCTTTGCGCGTTATAATAAATACGGCTGCTGTGCGCGTAAAACGACTGCTTTGCGCGTTTATATAAAACGGCTGCTGTGCGCGTATATAAAAAACGGCTGCTTTGCGCGTTTATATAATAAATCGCGACTGCTGCTGTGCGCGAAAAACGACTGCTTTGCGCGTTTATATATACGGCTGCTGTGCGCGTATATAAGAACGGTTGCTGTGCACCTCAAAAACGGTTACTGTGCGTCAATACAAAATTGTTCTATTTATATATAAATTATTATTTACATAAAATGTCCATAAAACAAAAAAACAAGTAACGCTCTCGTCAGAAGAAAAAAGTATTATTGTTCAAGGTGGATGGTTAGAAGATATGCACATGGAGCATTTTAATCACCTTTTAAAAGTAACTTCAAGTTATAACACCGTATAGTACGTGCAAACTTATATTCCTGATACAATACCGTCTATGTCAGAAAATGAAAACACATATACAGATTTTACATAGTTCTGATTTTGATTTAAGATACTTGTGAATCTAGTGTCATTACATTTGTATAAGTTACTGAGCTATTAAATGTAAATGGACATTGGGTGGTGCTGTTACTATGATAGAAAAAACATATATATCTTTTTATTCGTCTAATAAAAAGAAGTTGCACAAACGTCATGAACAAGTTTTGAGACGATTATTTCCATTTTATTCT
>NW_023416038.1:0-28787 GCF_013373865.1 Monomorium pharaonis
CCACTTCAAGAGTTTCTTGCCGTCGTGCGACTGCATGTATTCGGACAAACGATTATATTTCCTACTTTGCAGAATAAACCACTGTAAATCATAATTACATTTCAGCTACATGATCTCGACGATGTTCAGCTCCGCCGTCTCTCCGCTGTTACCACAGTAATTATGTTCCTATTAACTTATATGCCGTACATGATTGTTTATCGCCATGGAGGCTGTATTTGGATTGGGATTCAAACTTTTCATCGTAAGTCCAGCTAGCAAAATAATATTCTTATTTAAATGAAGAGAAGAATTAAAATGTAAAAATATAATTGAGTATTAACGTCCACTTATATGTGACATTTAAAGGGATATTCTAGTTTCTTCTAAAGTCTAAAGTTTACCCATTTTTATCATTTTTTTTAAAGAAAAATACTGCTTTTCTACATTTTTATTTTCCCATTAAATTATTAATTCCTATAAATTAATTATTATTTTATACATATCGAATTCAATCAATTTTGTTAAAAAATTGAAACCTATATTTTAAACATTTCACAGTGTGTAACTGAGCCGATAATTATTAGGTATACATTTAAAAAATCATATTTCTCTTGATAATTAATTTTATTTCGCTCACAAAATTTTTTATCAGAATATCTTTTATCATATTATAAAGAACAAAATTTTATTTAAACGTATATACAATAATTTGAAAAAAAATTCCAGAAAAAACTCTAATTTTTAGTTTTGTGCTTTAGACGAGAATATTAACGAACGATTCGTTTTATCAAGAATATTGCAAAACAATTTATTTCTCTATAGTGCCTGAGCATGTCAACCAGTTTCTGTTACGGATGTCTGTTCACGGTGCGAAAGGAAGTTCAAGGCGTCGGTTTATCTTGGGCAAATTTGTGGGAGGAATCGAACCCTGGTGATTCAATGACTCTGGGACTGTTGTTAATAATGATCGCATTAGATGGGTGTCTGTACGCTGTGATCGGCTGTCTAATCGCCAGATACACCGATTCAGGTACAAGCGCGACAAGTGCTTCCCGTTTATTTTCTTTAAAATAATTCTTTGACATTGGTGAAGGTGTTAAGAGTGACAAGTAGAAATTGTCTAATACTAACACTATTCTTCTTCCCTATCTTTTTCTATGCGAAACCAACCATGATCAATAATCGCGCGAACATGATTCTGGATATAAATTGATTTAATCAATCAGAGAATTTTTTAATGAAGTTCTTGATCTTATCGGTGCAGGTGATACTTTAAAATTAATATATCTGCCTTTCTATGTACGTATTTTAATTCCCTATTGTCATAATTCTCTCGTTGATAACAATACTAATCGTCAGGGCTATGCGGTAAAATTATTTGAAATAAACTTGTATTTGTAAATGTAATCGGGACTATACAGTTTTTACAAAGTATCGGAATTATCAATTTTAATAGCTTTTAATTTGTGACAAATTACAAAAGTGTTATTTTAGATCACAAATTTTTTTAATATATCAATTTATCTATGTTTTCAATGTGGCTAATTAATAACAATTAATTAATTAATGAGTCAACAATTGAGTTAATTAAATAATTAATTACTTAAGCACTTTATAAATAAATCAATTATTTTCTATTTAAAATAATTTCATAGCGTCATTTCATTAGCGAAAAATATTCTAACATATCTCTTCCGCATATTCTACCACACAGCACACAAAAGAATAAAATTACGCATGCGAAATCATCACATATTCGCAAACTTTGCACATGCACATTTCACACGATGTACTTTCATTCTTCCGTATAATCACGAGATGCACCTCCAAGAAAAGTCCAGAATTGCGGATTCGACTTAACGAGAGAAATTGCGTCGTTTTGAGAGAAGTCGATGAGGAGACCTGGTGAGTTATCTGCAAAACACGGCCGAGCATTACTGATAATTTTCCAGGTAGGGGCTTTCACGGTTTGAGATCCCGTAGCTTATGGTGGGCCGACACACGCTCTCTCTATGGCAGACCGAGCTACCTCGCCTTCGTCAACAACCTCTATTTCACTAACGACGTTCTCCATCCCTCAGCCACTTACCAAGGTATCGCACTCTTCCCCGTGCACACACGCATGTCACGAAAGTTTTTTTTCAGCTTGCCTGTCTGGCGCTGGTTGTTCGCCAGCGATGAGCTCGCATGTTAGCTGACACGAAGGAGCAGGAATAAAAAGAACTCTTTGATATGACGCAAACTGGGTTAAATTTTATGATAGAACGATGGAAATTATAGTCAATAGTTTTTATGGTGTTTATAATAATTTAGAATTTCGGAGTTTCTGTAAAAACTTGTCGAGAAAAAAGATACTCCTTATTTCCAAGAAAAGCACAAGCACATCATTTATGTTTTTACATTACGAAAATTATTTTTGTTTATAATTGTGTCGCATCAATTTGTTCTTTTTATTTTTACCGTAAATATATATGTGGACATCGTGCCTTTTATGTTTTCTTGCATCTCGCTTTTATATCTCGATTTGGTGTTTAAGCATGTAAATGTGATCATATCTGCATGTTCATATCTTTCGATTTTCTTTTCGAATGTTGTATTATATTTTTTTCAATCTGCAAGTGTTTTAAGGTGATCGTATATTCTGTATCAATTATTTTCATTGCGTTCGAATTGTTTATATGATATCTGCAATGCACGTATTGCACGAAGTGTCGCTTGGAACGTAGTTTAAATAAAAAAGAACATTACGTTCCTGTTTGTCTTTTTCTATTGAAAAATACCGAAATTATGTTTGAGAGAGATATTCGTATTCTTTACGTATGTATATGGTATGTATATGGAGTTGCTTTGAAAAGAATTGTTAAATTCGCTTTTCTGACGTAAAATCGGTAAGAGCTTATGTATTTTCGATTGTGCAGGCATTATTATCGTAGATTTGATATAAAAACGAACTATTATTTGTTATCAAACGTGCAGATGACGAAAGCGATCTTAGTAACTTAACGGTCACGGAGAAGCAAATCGGCGTGAAATTTGAAAGTGTCAGGAAGGTCTATAATACCGAACGAGGTGGACGTCGTCGCCGTGGAGGACTTCACTTTAAAGCTCTGCGAGGGCGAGGTGACAAGTCTGCTTGGGAGAAACGGTGCAGGAAAGACTACTATTATGTATGTCAATCGTTTTACGAATTGATTATTTTTCTATTTCTGCTTAAAATCGATTCAATATCGCGCTAATTTGAGCGACGTCCGTCAAATATATATTGGATGTGTGCAAAAGTTTTCCATAGATATTGTAATTAATACTTTTTTTAATACCAAAGGATGAGCTCCGCTAAATTTTTATTTTTAGTTAAAAGCATCACAAACATTTCATCGAATTTAGCCAATTTCTTTTCTTAACGAGAGCTGATTAGTGCTTATCTGTTTAGAGATAAATAGTATATTAACATATCTATAGTAATAAAAAAAATATTGATTACATCTATCGAAACTCATCAGAACTTTTGCACTCGTCTGATACCTCAAATCATTTTTGAACTAAGTATCTTCAATGTGCATTAAAATCGATTCGATAGCGCGCTAATTTGACGACGCTCGAGCAATGTTCGTTAATTTGCATTACAGCAAGATGTTGACCGGGATGGTAGCACCGACCAATGGCGAAATTTGCTTAAACGGAGAGGAGGGCTGCAAGCCTGATATAGGAGTCTGTCCTCAAGAAAACGTGCTGATCGGAAGTCTGACACCGAGGGAGCACTTGGTCTTTTATTGGAAGCTCAAGAGACCTAATGACGATAATAACAATATGCAGAGAACGTTAACGGGTAAGATGCTAAACTAAAAAAAAAAAAATCTTGTAATTTTTTCTAATTAAAAAAAGTTCTTTTAACTTCTTGGAAAAATTATTTATAATGATTAATTGGATCTGATCGATTGGAGAAGAAACGTTACCGGTTTCTTTGTTTTTTCCCACAGAATGGCTAGCCTCTCTGGAACTCGGACGCCAGGAACACGAGCCCGTGTCGCGTCTGTCGGGCGGTACACGACGCAGACTCTGCGTGGCCCTGGCCTTCCTCGGTTCCCCACGTTTGGTGATCCTGGACGAACCTGGTGCCTGGTGTAGATCCGCGGCCCGACGACGAATCTGGCGGCTGATCGATCAACACAGGATCGGTCGAACTGTGCTCCTCTCGACTCATCATCTGGATGAGGCCGACATGCTGAGCGACACGGTTGTGGTGATGCACAAAGGGAAGATCTTATGCACCGGTTCACCACTGACATTGAAGGTGACACACGGCACGGGATACAGATTGAATATAGCTTTCCCGCCCGATCATTATCCCAACGGGGAGGTGGGGATAGGAGGCATAGCAGAGCCGGTTGACAAGAAGAATCTGAAGGCTCTTCGTACCGTGGTCGAGGAGATCATGCCAAACTCCACGATGAACGAGGTCTCCGTAGTCAGAGGTCACCATCATGTTGCCTTTCCAGGGGAAAAATGGCATTAACAATGAGTAAATGTCCGATATGTTAATTATTAGTGCGTCGCCGGAAAGTTGGATTAATTTTTATGCTGTATATCATTCAGAATTTTTTTTTCCGCGTTAAAGAGCTCACATAAACTTTGCGTGCAATATTGCAGAACGTTTAAGCAGAAGATATATTAGATAAAATCTACTTATTGCACAGTGATTCACGATAATACTCGCTTGTTATTCTCGTACCGTCCTCGCAAATATTTGACGCTTCAACCTCGTGATTTATCTTAAGGGGGAAATCGTTGTAATCATACTCGAGACCAAAATCGATTAAATACCTGCGTTTTACGTTCGAGTAAAGCCAGGGTTGTTTCAGCATCGCGCAAGTGGCGAAGGGCGCTGGAGGACAACCATAAGCTTGTTGGGATTCTCGCATTTCTCATTGGAGTGCGACACTCTGGAAAGAGTCTTCTTGGATCTTTGCGCGCGAGCAGACAACGGATCGAGTGTTATCAGAGCGAGTCAAGATAGCGTTGTTAATGTAGATCATGGTGAGAAATGTTCCACGTGCACGCGCTGTGACATACATAAAATCCATCTTTTAATTAAAAGATCTTATTTAACTTTTCATTGGAGAATTTAAAAAAAGACAAGAGAGAGAGAGAGCGAAAGTTAAAAATAAAATTGATAACAAATGTTAAAAATCTAATATTTTTATAAGAATTAATTATATTATAATTAAAATTATAATATACTTGACAAAAAGTAGAAAAAGAAACAATAAAGCCACTAATTATTAACGTTATATTGTGTTACTCCAAAATTACTGTCTTGGATATTAAACACTATTCAGATTAAAAGAAATAGTTTTTACCATTTTTAAAGAAAAAAGTTTAGTTTAATTTGTTTCTGTGTGTTGTGTGTGTGTGTGTGTGTGTGTGTGTGTGTGTGTGTGTGTGTGTGTGTGTGTGTGTGTAGTATAATTAACTTTCTAGCAAGTTCATAGAGAAAAATAAAGGTTTTTGCTTTGCGCAGGAGCTCCAACGTTAGATGACAACGTCGATTTAATTACCGACATGGTATTGAAGCCCTCGCCAATTCGACAGATGAAAGCCATGATAAAAAAGAGGATATGGCATTTTGCGAGAGACTGGAGAGCGCCGTTGGCCGCGCTCGTATTGCCAACCATGTTCGTCGCAGTTGCTATGGGATTTTCTCTGATACGGCCACCGTCCGAGAACGAGCCGCCTCTGGCTTTTAACCCCCAAACTTTACGACACTCAACCGACTTACTTTTACAGGTAGGAGAAATTTAATAAAAAGATATTGATAGAAAGAAGAAATAAAGAACAAGACGTCTGGTATAAATCTCGTTGATGTGAACATAACCAGTTAAAGGATGTACTTTGTTTGTATTTCTGAAAATTAAAGCTTTGAATTCAATAAAATAGAGAAACGTAATTTAATTTAATTAATTTAATCACTCAAACTAAATTAAATTTAATGAAATTTAATCAAGTCCGTATTTTCTATCTGATATTTTTAACGTTTTCTTTTATTATTGCAATATCGATAATAATTCAATCAAATTAAATTGAATTAATATCCACATTTTCTACCTAATATTTTCAATGTTTTATTTACAATCCTGTTATTGCAGTATCAACAGTAATGATCCGTTCCTACAACATGTGTCTATGCAGCTGCACGATCGCTTCGGGGATGATTATGCTGGCGCATGGCAAACCTTACCCAATGTACGAAAGCGCGTGATAATTATTTAAAGTTCATGAAAACTTCAAATAAGTTATAAACATTATCACGTGTTCATCACGTAATTTAATCTCAAAACAATTCATAGGATACCGGAACTTGCGAATGTATAGATGGCCAACAAACTTGTCGAGGACTTTCCAAACCCATTGAGGGCCTTCTTCAAACTCTACCTGGTCGACCTACTTTGGATTGGATCGTTTCAACGCATCAGGAATACATAGAGAGACGGTAGATTTCAATATCGCATTAGAATAGTAGAGTCAGATATTAAGATTTTCTGTACAAACAACGATTTGTAGGTACGGCGGTTGGTCTCTGTCGCACTCCAAGGAGGATCCCCTTTTTATTGTTTGGTACAATAACAAGGGCCACCATGCCATGCCGGGGTACCTGAACGCCCTCAACGAGGCAATCCTGCGTGCGTCCGGGATACAAGGGCACTTAACCACATTCAATCACCCCTTGAAGCTATCGAGCGATCAGTTGAATCGAATGACGATGTAAGCGTTACCTCTAACGCGGCGGGAAATTTCCGTCGAAGGTATTCCCCGTCGTGTGATTGTTACGTGTGCGCCCGCGGGATTAATTAACTGCTAGAACTTCACGTGACGGGGATGCGGGCGGGATTTCCTCCTTCAAACGGACAGGTGAAGGCATTCGCTCGCGATTTTGAAAGCGGGGCTCTTGAATCAAGAGCGCGCCGACGAGTGAGAAACGTTCCGGCGCGTAGACGTTTCGTTTACTTTAATTAACGTACCGCATCATTCGGTATTCACGCCGATCGATGCGCGCGTTCCGAAGTTACGTTGCAGAGTTCCCACTAGTATCTTCAAATCGCCCACAATATAATCACCTTTGTTTGTTTTTCGTAATGAATATGAAGCATCATCATATCCATGCATGTTGCTCCTGTGCTTGCAACAACGACAATTATAAATTGTTATTTTTAAATATTGTGCGCGCAGAAAAGAGAACTCTGAGAATTTGATATACCGAGTATTTAAAAAGAGTTAATAATACTTTATTCTTTTAAAATAATATTAAAAATAATATTATAAATTTAAATAATTCAAAATATTTATAACGTGGACCGCGTCATTTAAATGTTTCAAAACTACCAGAAATTTTACGTTATACTTTTTCACATTTCTTCAGAGTGCAGCACGTGGCGGATGTCGGCGTGGCGTTGGTGCTTCTGATAGCTCTTCAGTATGGTTGCAGCGCAGGGAACGAAGGAGATAGTCAGAGAACGACTGACAGAGGAGAAGAGAATACTCTATCTGGCCGGGGTTCATCCTATTACGTATTGGACGACAATTTTATATGCGACTTCATAGTGAGTTAACGTGGCGGAGAAAATGCGGGAATTTTTTTTTCGAAGATCCGCTAAAAACGGATTTTTTAAAATACGATTTTAAATATCATTTTAAATGGTACTTCTCCATTTAGGTATTCAGCTGTGCTCTGTGTCTAGCGGGTCATTGTTTTCGAGATCTTTGGTTTGTCGGCCTATGTTGCGAGAGATAATCTGGCCGGTGTCTGTCTCATATTAATTCTGTTCGCGTAAGCTATTCGCACTTAACTGTCGGCGTAAAATCGACATAACGTAAGTATCTCTGAGACGTTACTCCAATTATTTTTTTTTTTTTTAGATGGGCGGCGTTACCATTTTCGCATCTAGCCGAAAAAGCGTTCGACGACTCGAGCCTGTCCAACAATGGTGCTCTTCTGCGTAAATACCTTCATAGGCGTGGTCTGCCTAGCGACTATTTGGTCCTCGACATCCTCGGCAAAACCAAAGCGGCCGAAGATGTGAGGAACATGCTGCATCACATTCTAATGATCTTCCCGCAATACATTCTCGCCGACGGGTTAGTCGCGATCACGAGGAACGACATCACCGCCGAATTGTTGCAGAGATTTCACATGGACACTTACAAGTCTCCCCTCAGCTGGGACCTTCTCGGCTACCACTTCGTCTCCCTGTTTATAATCGGCACGATTTTGTTCGTGCTGAATCTGATAATCGAGTGTCGAGTCCTGCCCGATCTGAGGAGACAGAAGGTCACTTACGAGACAGTGCAGGAGGACGATGACGTTGCTAGGGAGAGGCTGAGGATCGAGACCGGGATGGTCGACGATACTCTGAAGACTATGAAGCTGCGGAAAGAGTACAAGAGCGTGTACGGGACGAATGTCGCTGTGCAAAATTTAAGCTTCGGCGTACAGGCCGGGAAATGTTTCGGCCTCCTGGGGGTGAACGGGGCGGGAAAAAGCACGACGTTCAAGATGCTGACAACGGAAATCGTTCCTACGGCCGGGAAGATTATTCTGAAGGGGAACGAGATTGGCGCGGGGCCCTTATGCAACGGCGAGGTCGGCTACTGCCCTCAGAGCGACGCCCTGGACGGATTCCTCACGCCCCCACCAATGTTTGACGATTCATGGTGAAGTTTGCGGATTGAGCAATGTACCGAAGGTAAATAATGGACGAATAAATGGAAAATAGAAATCTATATGAAATTCAGCCTGTTGATTAAAACTTAATAATTTAAATAATAATAGAAGAATATAAATTGATATGTAAAAATACAATTAATTAGAGATGAGATTTATTCACTCATAGCTGGGACTTGAAAAATTGTTTTATCGTACAAGAAATATCAGCCTAAAGATTCAGTGATTGAGAGATTCATCTTTTAGTTAATAACTAATAAATTTATAATATATCTTTCTTATTTGCGTTTACGATATTTAAGAAGCATTGTTGAAGGCTCTCGTAAACTTCTTTTATCGTAAATTCTTCAATCTCAGAGTTGCAGAAGCGAACTAAATTGTAAGAATTAAGAATTTGCAAAAATTTGGAATTCTATCAGGGATTTCATTTATTATTTCAGGCGGTAGAGACAACGTTGAAGAGGTTCGATCTACTCAAGTACGCTCATCGAAGGGTCTCCGGCCTCAGCGGCGGTAACAAAAGGAAATTATGCGCTGCAATAAGCGTTATGGCTCCTGCCGCAGTAATCCTCATGGACGAGCCCACGAGGTATTTCGCATAATTTTACAACTGCGATTGTTAATTTCGTATGAGAGTTACTTAAGGATAGATAGGAGAATAAATTAGATGGAAAGATTAAATTAAGTGAAAAAATTCCAAAAAAATGAAGCATGAAAATAAGTACAACTTTACATTTAGGTGTCATTTATTACTATATTTAAAATGCCATGAAATTGATTTATAATAGACAAAATATGAGTACCTGTCATTGAAGACCAAATTCAAAAATTTGAACGCTTAGTGTTTTATTGATTTCATTTTTTAAGAAAAAGTTTGCTATTTTTTTAGTTCTATTTTTCCTTAAAACACTTTTTCTTATAAATAAACTTTAAAATTTTCTAGACTATCAATAATAGAAAACTTATGTTAAAAAATCTGTGTATTACAATATAATATTCTACATTTCGATTACAAATATAGCAGTAAATAAAATAACTTTATTTAAATTCGCAAGTTTCGCCTCGAATTAGATCACACAGATCTCTTGTTTTTTTTTCTCTTTAATTTTGTATTAATATTGCTGCTTGTTTGCGCGCAAAGCGGAATGGATCCTGCGACGAAGAATCTCGTGGCCAGAGCCGTGAGACAAGTGACGAGGAGTCAAGGATGCGTCATACTGACGTCGCACAGCGTCGCCGAATGCGAGAATCTCTGCACGAGGGTAGGCATTCTCGCCCGAGCCGGTCTCAGGTGTATAGGAACACCGCAGCATTTGAAGCACAAGTAAGATTACACTTCGAACTTCCTCTTTCGCAGAATATAGCGCGTCTCTTTAACCCGGATTTTCCCAGCAGACTCATAAACCGTACACAGTAAGCTCGGCGCTTCTATCAGTTCTGATTTTCCGTTCCTGTTTGCAATCCTTTTCTCTACACTGGTGAACTTACGGATCCTTGCTGGTCCCGCAGCTTAACGAATATATTCCTCAATTGAAATCTCTTATCTTTATACCATCTCATATTGTCGAACAATCCTCTTGAGGTAGCTAAGACGGATACAGAGCGGAGGCGATGGGCTGGGAAAAAGTCCGGTGATTCAGGTTCATTAGATTCCCGGCACGAGGGAAGCTTAAAAATTACAAATATTTTTTCTCCCAACAATCATTAACCGAAGGAATTTTAAAGAGTTGCCATAACCGCATTTTAATTAGATTGCCGGAGACACTTAATTGAGTCTAAAACCTCGAGGGCGATGACAACGTCTAAGAGGTCTAAGCTGACTTTGATTTCTTAATGAAAGAATAACATGGCAAAAAAAAAAAATGAATTGACTGTGATAACAAAGCCAGCCTTTCAGCTCAACCGAATATGTTCCTATATTAAACGCGATACGATTCGGAATAATAACGTGGCGTGCGGTAAATATTTAAATGTTAAAATGCACTCGGAAACGATATCGGAAAATATGTTTCGTCGTCCATCCTCCCGTCCGCGTCAACTCTTTCGCTGTCGCAGTGTCTCTCGCTGCCGTAGTCGAGGGTAAGAAATTTACGATACGGTCCCGTCCACGTTAGCAGCCTATCCTGCAATCCGCTCTCGTATACGTCGCGGAGAGAGTACGTTGAATGATAAAGAATGGCGAGTGCACTTTGTTACAGTATAGAGCGCGCAGTAAAGTTCATCCTCCTTCTATCCTTTGTCCAGGCCCGAGTTTGAGATATAGATCCGTGAGTAAAAGAATTTAAGAGTGCTAATAAAATCGAGTTCTTCTCTTACGGCCCCTGCAATCTTCTAACACACTACACACACACACACACACACACATTTTCTCCTTCTCTCTCTCTCTCTCTTCTGTGCCGGAATAAACTTCCCCATCTATTTCTTTATTGCGATCATCGCGGTTAATTCAAGGGTCATTTGGCGCGCGTCGCAAGCCCGTATCCTGAGACTTGTAAAACCGATTTGACTTTCAGATTCGGCGAAGGATACGTCGCCTTTCTGAGATTCGGCCAGCCGGTTTCCGCCGCGGATCTTAGGAGGGTTATCCTGAAATATCTGCCGCAGGCGATGATCTCCTCGAGGCAGGCGACAGCTGCACGGATCTTGCTGCCGCGGAGCCAGGACATGGCGCTCAGCGTGAGCTTCAGCAAGCTGAAGCTGCTCGCGGAGGAGCTTAAGGCCACCGACTACACGCTCACACAGAGCTCGTTGGATCAGGTCAGTGAATCCAATTCAACGATACGAACAGCGCGGCGCGAGCGTTTCGTGGATTCTCGTCAATTTTGATTTTCAAATGTTTCGCTTTTCCGAGCGAAGTCGACGCGTTTTTACGAGCCTGCTTTTGCAATCAAAGTGTCGTACGTAAAGTTACAGCCCGATTTCGAGCCTCGCGATTCTGGCCTCCTACTAGACTTTCGTGCCCGCTCGTACCCGCGATATTTTAATTCTCGCGACGTGATCTTCGGGTGAACCTTCGGATCCGGCGACGGTGAATGGGCGTCACGATATTCTAAGGGCTTGTCTTCAGCAGATGATGCACCGCCGTGGCGCGCGCGATGCACCAGCGCCTCCTCCTGTCGTCCAAAGACGATCCCGCGTTTCGTCCCACCGATCCTGACGGATATTAATGGGTCCGCCCGTCCCGTCTGTAGTTCCGCTTACGTACACACACCCTCGCGATGGTTTACTACAGGCTGGCAGGAAACGCTCGTCCGCACGTCGGCTGGCTGCCTCTATGAGCCCGCTTAAATGCTTCCGGGTAGCTGCAACGCGCGGCGCCAACCCTTTTCCTCTCCCTTCACCCTCTGCGAAAACTGTTGTTAATTAACCGTTCGCTCATTTCTCTCCCTTCTTCCCTTTCTCCCTCCCTCCCTCGCCGCGAAATAATTCACCATCTGAATAATGAAGCCCGAATCTGGAATCTCGAAATGTAAATGTCTTATGCGCGCGATATATTCCTCCTGCGCGTTCCGCTCTGCACTTTGAAGCCCTTGCGCGTTGTGTGTTGCGACCGACGACGACTGTCTTTCGCTTCAATGCGAGGGGATTGCAGGCGTTTGCCCCGACGAATACATATATTGTCGGCGTATGAAGGCCGTCAAAGGGTCGAAGTCCCGCATACATTTCTCGAGTCGCGTATTTAACGTTATTACACGCCGCGGAACGATGCGATTAAAGTGCAATTAAATTAACCGCCAATCGGATTAGAATCGCGCGACGACGACGCGCCGCGGTTACAGTTTTTTTTTCTCTCTCGCGCCACACCATCATGCGCGAAGAACTTTCTGTCCGTTCGGAGGATCCGCTGCTGGCTGCTCGCGCTTTCCGCTAAACCCAGAAGCGCCGCGCTTGTGCGAATTATAGGGCCGCCCTATCTGTTTTCCTCTCTCGCGATGACGTCCCGCGCCCTTCTTTCCCTCGCGCGTAAAGCGCCCCGCGCTTTTATCTGGGAATAATTTTTTTTTTTTCTTAAAGCGCGGACGCGCAACCGTCATGTAATTGAGTGGGCCTCCTCCGTGTGTGCCTCTAACTTACTCTCTGCCCGACGAATTATGTCCGTGTGTCGTAGTGCACGGAGGAAATTTGCATCTGCGCTCCGTTTTCACTCTCGCCGAACTCTCCTCGCGAAACTCTTTGCGAGATTTACCGGCACGCGCAAAGACGCGGCGACCGTATTTGCATAAGTCGGTTAATAAAGAAAAATTTAATTTCGAGGGTAATTAAAAAAACTTCTCACATGCGAGTCCTCCACCGGCCGCATGAACGCATTAGCTTTAATTAACGTTGTGTAACCACGGACACGGTAACGGGTGTGTCACAATATATATTGCTTTTATTTATTGCTTTTTCGTAAATTGTGCGCATCGTGTCCGTGCGGCCGGGATCCCGGGGATTGCGGAAAATTCAGTTTCGCGCGAGTTCGCGCGGGGAGAATTCACGCGACGGCGTGATACGATATTAGCTTTGAGAGAAAAAGTGATCATTACGGCACATAGAGCTTGCAATCTCCTCGCTTTTGTTTTTCTTCAAATTTAGACTTTTTTTTGTGTATATAAAAACGCGCTGTGTCCGAATGAGAATAATGAAACGGGGTTAAAATACAACTTTGCAGCGAGCGCCGTATTTATTTTCACGTTCCGTGTAAAATTATTCACGGTTGTTTTTTCTATATATCCGTCCCGATTCGCTCGCGTGGAATATTTCGCGTGTCGTAAGGGGAAAGCGAACTTTATTGCGCATATACGAAATGCGCGGATTAAGAATTTACTGCGTCACCGGGGACGAGAGACACGCGAAAAAATACTCCTCGCGGAATAAAGCGAAGCCGTGGGAAAACGGGATTAACGGCAGAGATCTTTTTTTTCCACTTGTTACGTCACTCCACTCGACAATACATCATTCGGTGTTTCGCGAGCAATGATCATAAATCACGCAACGGCGAGATATTGCGCGACAGCGAAATTGTCGGAGGGGTCGCCGGTATGTAGATCTTAGTGCGGAAAAGTGCGCGCAATCCATTTCCGCGGCTATCCTTCACAGTTCTACGGCGTCTGAAAATTCTAAGAAGCGGTCCCACAATGAAATGAACCGTCGGGCGAGGGAAGGCGAGGAATTGAAATCGTTGCTCGAGAGTGATCGATCGATCTCGATCAAAAGGGCATGATTTAATTTTCGTGAAAACGAGAAAACGAGTGGACTGCACGGCGTGGAAATGACTTTTTCAAAATGTATTTACTCTTTCCTTACGCCTCACCAGTGCGACCATTTCGCGAGCTATTCGCGTTATTAATGCTATTCACGTTGTTAGAGATGAGAGATTCGGGCAAAACAGATTTCGTACATCTAATAAAATCTGTTAAAAAATTGCGTGTGACGAGAACGCGAATAAAATATCAATATTCCCTGAAAGAGAGAGAGAGAGAGAGGGAGAGAGAGAGAGAGAGAGAGAGTGTTGAAACGAGAAATTCAAGAGGAACGTTATCGAATGCGATGAATAATAGCAGCTTAATTGATCATTTATAAGACGGCGCGTAAAGGGAGAGAAATTCAGTACTTGAAACGAGAGAAGTAGTTTTTATGGGACCTTTTTGTCATCAGACGTAGAATTGCTTTTCGACCGATAATGCAACCCGATCTATCAGCCCCGTGTGACATCTCGCAATTTCTACGTAATTGGTTCATTCTGAAAATATTGACGCATGCGACAATTTATCGCGCAATTGCATTTCATTCTCCCCCCCTCCCCCGCACGAATTCGGGAGCGTCTTCGGGATTATCATTGCTAATTGTTAAAGGAGGGAAGTTTACCGCTCAACGTTTTCCACTTTGGAAAACACCGTCATCTGTTTTCTCTTGGGCGTATTTAAATCGTCGTTAAATACAAACTTGCGTCACGTATTCATCCCTTACTTCTTGAAACTTGGTCCGCGCGAACATTAAGGACTGCCATGAACCCTCCGTTGTTTTGTCAGCTTCCAGAATAACGACAATAGCAACAGCTCAAGTTAGCGCGGTTCGGAATATAAATTAAGTCCTAAGTAGCGGTAGTAAACTTGGGCCGGTCCGAATCTAAGAACTTCTAGATTACCGTGATGCAACGGAAAACTATCTGCGCGGAAGTCTTCTTCCAAGGATTTCGCAACTGCGTGCGAAACCATTTTTCAAAGAAAAACAAAGACATGTAACACAAATAAGATCTACATTTCAAAATTACAAAGTACGCTTGGAAGATTAAATTGAGAAAGAAAGATTGTTACAGTGCCAAAGAACGGATTTATCGGGTTATTGAGAATTATAATTAAAACGTCTTGTTAAATAAAACCGTAAAGGAGATTACAAGATCGAAATATTAAAAACTTATAACACAATTAAAATTAGATAAGGATAACAAACGGTCATAGTAGATTTTAGTGTTTAATAATATTTTTTGTAAATAATATTTCTATACATTTTTTTTAGTTCTTCATAACTATACATCGTTACTTTTAATCTTGAAATCTGATTTTAAGTTGGACCAGAATAGTAATATTACAATATTAAATTAATACTCTGTTTAATAATTGAAATTATATTATTATTAATTATTTAACATATAAAATTAAAATAGATATATATTATTATCCATTCTATCTATTAAAAAATGTAATATTTCAAAATAATAACGCATTAGGAATCTGTATTTTAATAATATTAGTTCATTTTAATAATATGTTTTATTAATACATTGAAAATTACTAATAGCAGCTTTTCTAGCTTGAGTGTTTCATGTAGTAAGGTAAAAGGCCGTATTATGAGACAATGTCCCATTTTATGATACATCATAAGTATAAATCGATTTTAAAATAATTCGAAAATTTGATTTTCATAAAAAAATTTTATTTAGAAAGTTATATTATTATTTTAAATAATAAATCAATTAATACGAAATTTGCTTTAAAATATTTTGTTTAAAAAATATATAAAGTATTTGTTTCTCCAAATGCATTCAGAAAAGTAAGTATAACAGTCGTACAACGTAAAATCGCGAGCTATATTTCCTTTTTCATTTGAGTTACTTGAGGACTTTTGAAAATGTTTTATAGCTCATTCAAAAGCTTTTGAAAAAAATTTTAACTGTATATATAGGTTTTTTTTCTTATGCTTTGATAATTTTTCTAATTTCGCGTGTTTCACAATACGTACAAGGAACTTGCGAACGTTCCGGTTTATGAGACGAAAAGTCCGCGTCCCATTCTCGACGGACACGTACATTTATGTATAGTACTGATTTATGATACAGTTGTTTGCAACACGTTTTTAATTTAAAATTTATATTTTGCATATATGCTGTTACTTAAAATTAATTAATAAGTTTAATTAATCTGTGAAATATAAAATCTATCTATAGGTAAGTGGAATTGTGATTGAAATTAAAAAGTTTAAAAACTAACCTCTAAACTAACCTCTATTATAAATAATAACGAATAAAATTAGACAAATTTTTTTAGAACATTCATGATATAAACTAAATTTGTTAATAATTTTAGAATAGATTATTATGAACTATGAAAGTTACAAATCTCAGGATCAGAAAAAAGGATCAACAGGAAAAACAAACATGCAAGAGTCTAAAAAGATCAAAAGAAAAAAAAGCAAACAAAATAAAACAAAAGTCCATGGTTTTTGTGAATAATCCACAAAAAGTTTCTAAAAAGAAAAAAACTAAAAGGCTTAACTATACGTCTGATGACATGGATCATGCTTTGAAAGCTATCGATTCAGGAGTTTCTTTAAGAAAAGCTGCAGCTGCATTTGGAGTTCCTGCAGCCACACTTGGTAGGAAGAAAAATAATCCTGATGCCATTAAAAGAAAAACAGGACCAGAAACTGTCTTATCAAAAAACGAAGAAGATGATATAGTAAATTGGGTACTGTATAGAGCTGAACGAGGGATGCCTGTTACAAAAACAGAATTGTTGGACTCGGTGCAGAAGTTTGTGACATTGCTGCAAAAAAAAACTCCGTTCAAAGAAAACCGTCCAAGCAGACATTGGTATGAAGGGTTCAGAAAACGTCACCCGCAATTGACAATGAGAAAACCTCAGCATTTAAGTTTAAATCGAGCAACCGTAAGCAAAGAAGATTTGCAAGAGTGGTTCAGCGATCAAAAAAAATATTTAAAAGAAAAAAATTTACTAGAAATTTCTTCTACTAGAGTTTTCAATTGTGATGAAACTAATATTATTTTATGTCCAGATTCAGAGAAAGTCTTAATAGAAGTAGGATCTCGCTCAGTGTACACCATAACTGACGCTGGAAAAGAAAGTCTCACAGTTTTGTTTATGTATGCTGCAAATGGTGTTCGTGCTCCCCCTATGTTAATGTACGCTTATAAAGGAGATGTACCAAAGAAAATTGTCGAAAATACTCCAAAAAGTTGGGGTATTGGTATATCTGAAAATGGTTGGATGACCACAGAGACCTTTTACGAGTATATCACAAACGTGTTTTATCCGTGGCTTATCAGTGAAAAGGTTGAGTTTCCAGTTGTTATATTTCTGGATAATCACTCTTCGCACATAAACATACCTCTAGTGAGATTTTGTCGAGATAAGAAAATAGAATTGATTGGGCTTTTTCCAAACTCAACTCATATTATGCAGCCTCTCGACATATCATTCTTCCATCCTTTTAAACAAGCTTGGAAAAAAGCTGTGCCAAAATGGAAAAATCAGCAGAATGTTATGCGCTTGAAAAAAGAAGATTTTCCTATAGTTTTGAAATTCACACTGGACAATATGGAAGAAAAGAAAGCTGTTATCAGTGGTTTTAAAGCATCTGGGCTATGGCCTTTTAATCCTCATGCTGTAGATTATGACGTTCTGAAGAAAAGGAAAAAAAGAAAAGAGTCCTTAGATCAGCAAGAAGATTCGAGGGATTTGACTGAGACTGAAAGAAGAAAGTTTTTGCAAAATTTCGAAAACAATTTGTCTGCCGAACTACTCTTAGAATTTAAAAATGCTTTATCTAAAGGATCTTGGACTGGTGACATTGAAAAGAAAGCTTTATTTGAATACTATGTTCAAATAAATCAAATATCCACCGGTACAGTAATGAATTAAATTTATACATATATACAACTTCACTATTTATACACATATATTCAATTTTACTATTTGTACACACACACACACACACACACACACACACACACACACACACACACACACACACACACACGTATGTATGTATATATATACATTTTGTAAAATACATTTTAATGAATTTTTTTCATCAATTTTTAATCAACTTTTAGACTAGATTTTTTAAATCAGTTTTTTATTAAAAAAAAATGATGTATATGATTTTTATATTTATGGATTAGGTAATATTTCAAAAACAAAACCAACGGTGAAAAATATTGAAATTTTACATACCCATAAAGTTAGACTAGTTTCACAAGAAACTGATAAAGAAAATATCCGTATTAATCAACTCTTATCTACGAATGAATCTACTGCGAACGACACTACTCCTAAAAGTGATTTGATACAACCTATTTATTTCTTTGAACCTGAAGCTTCACCTGATTTGATCAATGAGTCTGTTATTGAAGATGATTATAAAATAGTTTCTGAAGTTTTATACGTACCTGACAATGAAAAAGATTTATTAGAACTAGTCTGTGATACTTCTACTGGTGATACTTCTACGATTATTCCATTAGATGTAGATTCTATCGATTTTCCTTCTCAAAAGAATCAAAGTATTCTACAGCAGTTCGGTACTTCTTTAGAAAATAATCAAATAGGTTTGTAGACAAGATTTTGTGACTATATATTCATTATTCAAACATTTTTATTTATTTTATTTATCTATTTCTTTCAGAGCGTAAGGATATAATTCAAATCAAACCAGAGAGTATTGGTATGATCAGTTCTTCAAGAAACAATAACACTGAAAGCAATAATAATCGGTCTATGGTAGATAATATCTTACCAGATGACTTATCACATAAGAAAGAGAATATTTCTGTAAATACTAATCAAGGTTAGTACTATGAGCGTCAGAACTACTAGATTGACTAGATTGAATGTTAAGAAACTTACGAACTAAATAATTAACTTATTTGTACATTAAGTTAACAAAAAAGTAAACTTTAAATACCTAACTGGAGTAACGCACTATTTAATAATATAGCAATATTATCTTTCAGCTGTTGATTTTAGTCTTGCAGATGATTTTTCCGAAGCGTTTACTCTCCCATTAAAATATTTACCCTCCAAAAAAAGGAGTAAAGTTGAAGCTTTAGGAAAATCAAAACTACCATCTGCTGTGACTTCCGATAAATGGTTCAATCATCATTTACAAAAAGAAAAACTTCAGGAAATTAAAAAAGAAAAGATAAAAAAGAAGAAGGAATTACAAGAACAGAAAAAAAAACTAGCAAAAGAAAAGAAAGAATTACAAGAAAAAATGAAAGAAATTCAAAAAAAAATTAAACAAGAAATACAATAATTGTGATAAAAAAACAGTCATTGAAATGTAATCGTAAGAGTTGATTTTTAAATAATAACTTTGTTGGTATGTAAAATTTTTACAGTTATAAAAATTTAATATTTAAAATTATAATTTGATAATAATAATAAATTTTATAGCAAAAATTCTTTGTTTTGTGGTTTTATTCATCTGTCTCATAATTAGGTACATACTGTCTAAAAAATGGGGCTATACCACTTAGTACTGTCCCATAAATGGGATCATAATGTTCTTGTAATTTATTCGTTTGTTAAATTTTTTTTTTAGCTCAAAATTATTTATAAGCAATGTTTTTCATTAAAATAAACATAAAATGTATCAATCAAGCAAAAGAAATCAGATTTCATGGTTAAATCAATTAAATGTAGATGAAAACATCTCAGTGTAGCAAAGAAGTGTCTCATAATACGGCCTTTTACCTTACAGTAATTACAATCGATAGTTTTCAATATTGGACCACATTAGTTCAACTCGTACATTCCGGAGAAAAGATCGTTCCAAGTTTGCCCGCGGGGCGTTAAGATATTATGTAAATGCATTTCTCACCGCGACACAAAGACGCTACGGCGATCTCGCGAGCGAAGCGGGACTTTTTCCAGTATCGTAGCACGCCTGTCTGTAAATCGGAGAGGCGAACTCCTGGCCGGTCGGAGAAGTTTTTAGATTTTTATGGGTCTTGGTTGCAAGTAAAGCTCTCCCGCCTGCCGCCTGCGTCGTTCGCCGTTTGCGAGAACGTGTTTCAACGCGAAGCACGCACGGGGAAACTGCACAACGAGAGAGCGACGCAACGACCGAAAGTTTTCGCACCCAGTTCTCTCGCGTTGAACTTGAGTTTTGCGATTTGCAGCCACGAGGAAATTGCAGGCGCGAGCGTTGTTGCACGAGGTTTGATCGGCAAAGCGAAATTGCGCGTTGCGCACGAAAGCAGCATCGTTCGCGGATATTTGTTGCGGGGAGAAAGAAAATTGCTCGCCGAAAACCTAGCATTACGGATATACATTAGGTCAAAGGAAAAAGAACTTTGTGTCAGTTCACTCGCCGTCGAAATTTTAATTCCAAAATTCTTTTACAGCTTACGCGCGGTAAGAACTTTTTTTTTACCCGTTTTGCAGCGGCTGTTGAATTGATTCTCTCATAGCAATTGGTCCGCGAATTATCATGTAATTTGCTGTGGAATTGTGCAGGTTCTCGTGACCTTCTCGGAGGAGCTGGACGACGACGCCGTCGACGTGGTTGTCTTCGGCCAGAACAGCAGAAACAGCGTGCCCAATATGTACTCCAGCATGGATACCATTCACATGGACACGTTTTGAAAGTGTGCCGTTTAATTAGGCTCAAGCGGCAGGGACCACTTCGTCCTTTAACTAAACGCGTGGAATTAACTCAAGTTTTACATTTTCATTTTCGGTGAAACCTTACTCGTCGTACTCTCGCGGCGCGCATTTTCGTGGCGATTACTGTGATAGTTTACGTTTACGTTCAACGCCACGGTGAAACGCGTGATGTATACGAGCTCGAAGAAAAAAAAAAGAAAGAAAAAGGAAGCGTTTTGTGATTCTCACGCAATTTTCACCGAGCAGAGAGATATTTAGATGTTTCATTTGTTTATAGAGAATCGAAATTTGGATCGGACCCCCATAGAAACAGATCTCGAAATTCTTCACAAAACGGCTTCGGTCCGATCTCAGATTAAATTTGTAAATATTCTTATAACTTTCCGGCAATTTTAATTTAGCAATTGTTAGTCCCTTTTTAGTGAAATAAAAATGTGTAAGTATGTTATTAGAGTTAGAGACAAGAAAAATGTATTTTAATAGAAATGTATAGTAGGATTTTAGCGATGCGAGATGTGGATATTATTCGCTCATAATAGGTCAAATGTCCATGACGGGGATCAATGCATAATGCTTAATTAATTTAAATTGATGTATTTAATGTAAGAGCGAGAAAAGTAGCGAGTTGTTGGTGAGGGTGATTAGTGACGGCGATTGGACCAAGGATTTGAACTAACCAGAGACATTTCATATTCTTATTTTTTAAAAAACTTTCATATAAGAATATAATATAAATATATATAATTACATATAAAGTATATCTATATGTGCCTTTTTCTCTTTTTTGTGCAATATCTGTCCGCATATATAAAGGAAAAATGAGAAGAATAATTTAAAAAAATAACTTGTTTATTGGTTTTCTACAAAAATTGTGATTAGATTCTATTCCATGTTGTATACATGTAATTATTTATATAATTCTATATTGAATTATTAGATTTCTATATGATTACATATAAACAATCTTTTCTTGTTCCCTCGAACTTCAACTTTTTATAAAATAAATAACTAAGCTTATTTTAATCATTTAATTTTTCTTCTTATTTTTGCTATATATTTGAAATACAGATTATACAAGAAGACAAAAACATATACGGACATATTTTATAAATGTTTTTATATGGAAAAGATTTTGCCAGATTTTTTTAACAACATTTGTAGATATTAGAATAAAATTAATAAGAAATAACAATAATTACAGGTGTAATTTTATGTCAGAAACAATGAAATTTAATTTAATAGTATTTTGAGTAATTGTAAACAGTATTCCACTATATCTTTATAATTATTTTATAATTACAGTACACGATGTTTTTAAATAAATAAGGTATCATCGATAAATGTCTTAGTTATTCAATAATTATAATTATAATGAAGTAATTATGATAAAATGGACGTCAATATTTTTTCACTTGTCTACTTATAATGCCTGTATTGCAATCAAAATATTTTATACGATCAATACACAATTATATACAAATGTATTAAATAAATATACTCAAGAAATAATTATATGCCACTCAATATGGACAAATTTATTAAATAATTATTTAAATTTATTAAAATTTCCATTAATTGAATACACGCTCACAATGTAATCATTTATTTAATTAAAAACGTATAGACATAAGAGTAAATCAATTTTATCAAGCGCGAATGGGAGAGACGGCCACACTCGTGCGTCCGCATCGCGCTTCGTTTTCGTTCATATTTTGCCACATCGCTCCGACAATGCAATTTCGAAAACAGAGGATTCCACGGCGCTCCCATCAATTTTCGCCGAAGGCGATTATCGACGAGTACGTTTGACACACCCGAATCGACTGGTTAAATATTGCCGGGCGAGAATCGTACTCTACTATGTGTGTACCAAGCTCGGGGCTTTATTTGTCGCGCTTGACGTTATGCGACGTCGACTTATAGAAACACAAAGATCGATGCTTACGAGAATGGCGTAAAAATTGAAAGGTGACGCAACGATAAAGCGCGAGACGATGGAATTTATTACCGCGGAGGGAAGGACTATCAAAGGGGATGAAAGCACACGCTTCCAGAGAACGGTATGCGTCCCGAATCGCTCACATTTCAACTACGAAGTCTCGCTTGAAACAGAGTTTTTTCATTAAAAAACCGTTACGTTCGAGATTTAAATTGCCAAGTCAAATTGTTATTGAGAGAAACAGGAACAATGAAAAATTTAGCGAATTACAAATTAGGCTTTTTAAATATTTCGAAAAATATTCTCGGCTTTCCGATATGTTATTTCTGAATTTTCTATAAAATTTTATTGAAGTATTTCATATGTTTTAATTATGCATTTTTAATTCAAACATCGACTGATTATATTTGTTAAACATATTTTGTATTTCGTATTTAAATGCGAACAATAATAATCGACACATTTTTCGATTCGTGACCACCGCAAATTAATTAATATTTATATTGTTTGATATATGAATCGAGAACATTTTACGCAACAAACTACTGAAACGCATCGAAAGCGCTCTATGTTCTTCATTAATTTTTTATTCATGAAAAAAGAGAATCGTGAATGAAAATGAGTATGAGAAGCACCGAGCAAAATATTTTTATTATCGATCACATAAATTTGCAGATTTAATGTGCAAAATGTGATAGTGCGTTAAATATTTCGTGATGGTGACAAATTGATTGGCACTTTAACATGATCGTTTTATTTAATATAAAAATCGAAGTAAAGCGATAAAGAATAAAGACTATCGACTAAATTATCGTTCTCGGCATATCCACAAATATTATTTCTGTGACGACACGCATTGTGTTCTGAATTTGAATGAAAAGTATGCTGATGCTTATTTCTATAAATATAAGTTAATTTTACTCTCGGTTTAACTCACTCTTTCCTTGTTTCTAGTTCCTGGAAAAGATAAAAATGAGTCATGCATCGTCAGCTGTGGTGATAAAAGTAACGACGAGCCTTATCCGTCACTTAGATTGCTTTTTGAACAAAACGACGTATTTTATTTTACAAAGTATTAAATGTATTTTGACGCAAATAGTGTTTGTTCGAGTTATGACTGTTTTATGTGAAAGTATTACCGCGCGATAATTCGGTAAACGACATTCAAGTGCAAAATCTTTCTATGAGGCCGAGTGTTATTATCATTTGCTCAAGAGATGCAGTGATGTTCTGAGCTAAGGACATTTTTCTTTTCAGTTTTATGATATTTTGCAAAACGTAGTAATATTTTACAAATTATTAAAAGATATTAATTGTGGCCCAAATAATTAGCTCTTTCATTTAATAACGATTTGTACCTATCGATGTGTACCTATTAAAGTGAACATTTTTTTGTTCGCTTTAATAGGTACACATTTATATTACTTGTCTTAAGTAAGAATCGACGCGCGATTGGCAATAAGAACTATAAAATTACTATAAAGCTATAAATAAACACAATTACTATAAATTGTGTTAGAATTGTGATCAGAATTAAAGATTGAGGATTATGAATCGGAGATTAGAATTAAAACACAGTTTTAATTTGATTAATTAAATTCTAATATCCAATTCGCAAATGTTAATCTTGAATACATGTAGCTGAAGCTAGCAGCCAAAGGCAGCAGCAAAAACGCCGAGCAGCCAGGACCGAAACGTCATATAAGAGCTTCCAGAAGACACCATTCAATCAAACGTTAAAAATTCCCTGGTTATGAGATTTTCATTCGCGATAGTTATTAATTGTTTAGTGGTTTTTTAAATAGTTATTTACGTTAGTCAGATAAATACAAGAAACGCTGTCTTCAAATTTCTACGAAAACATTTTTTGAAGTTTAGAAACGACTTAATTAACCGTATATAAGAAATTTTTATGAAAATGCATTGTTGCAAAACATAGTTGATTACCAGAATAATGCAGTGTGACTTTATTTTGTAAGGTACATTACCGCTTTTTGCCGCACCAGAGCCAACGACAAGGACGTAGCGGTTTCACGGCTCTAAACGATGGAAATTAATTTAAAAAATATTTTATACAATTAGGAAAATGCACGTCCTACCGCGAATGATCAATCAGTCGATTGTGCGTTACGGAAAGATATTTCCAGCCAAATTTGGAGGAAATTGTACCTTGCGTTTAGGGCGTGAGGCGCAAAAAACGATAAAAGTCAATTTTTTAAATATTTATAACAATTAAAAAAATGCACGTCCTCTCCGCAATGATCAATCAGTCGATCGTACGTTACGGAAAGATATTTCTAGCCAATTATGGAGGAAATCATACCATGCTGTTAGACGTGAGGCGCAAAAAGATCAAAATTAATTTTTTAATTATTTATAACAATTAGGAAAATGCACGTCCGTTCACGAATGATCGATCAGTTGATTGTACGTTACGGAAAGATATTTCCAGCCAAATATGGAGGAAATCGTATCATGCGTTTAAGTGTGAGGCACAAAAACGATCAAAAATTAATTTTTTAATTATTTATAACAATTAGAAAAATGCACGTCCGTTCGTGAATGATCGATCAGTTGATTGTACGTTACAAAAAGATATTTCCAGCCAAGAATGAAGGAAATCGTACCATGCGTTTAGACGTGAGGCGCAAAAAAAGATCAAAATTAATTTTTTAATTATTTATAACAATTAGGAAAATGCACGTCCGTTCACGAATGATCGATCAGTTGATTGTACGTTACGGAGAAAGATATTTCCAGCCAAATATGGAGGGAAATCGTATCATGCGTTTAAGTGTGAGGCACAAAAAACGATCAAAATTAATTTTTAATTATTTATAACAATTAGAAAAATGCACGTCCGTTCGCGAATGATCGATCAGTTGATTGTACGTTACGGAAAGATATTCCAGCCAAATATGGAGGAAATCGTATCATGCGTTTAAGTGTGAGGCACAAAAAACGATCAAAATTAATTTTTTAATTATTTATAACATTAGGAAAATGCACGTCCGTTCACGAATGATCGATCAGTTGATTGTACGTTACGGAAGATATTTCCAGCCAAATATGGGGAAATCGTATCATGCGTTTAAGTGTGAGGCACAAAAACGATCAAAATTAATTTTTTAATTATTTATAACAATTAGAAAAATGCACGTCCGTTCGCGAATGATCGATCAGTCGATTGTACGTTACGGAAAGATATTTCCAGCCAAATTTGGAGGAAATCGTACCATGCGTTGAGGCATGAGGCCCAAAAAACCATAAAAACCAATTTTTTTAATATTTATAACAATTAGGAAAATGCACGTCTTCTCGCGAATGATCGATCAGTCGATTGTACGTTACAAAAAGATATTTCCAGCCAAGAATGAAGAAAATCGTACCATGCGTTTAGGCGTGAAGCGCAAAAAACAATCAACATTAATTTTTTAATTATTTATAACAATTAGGAAAATGCACGTCCTCTCGCGAATGATTGATCAGTCGATTGTACGTTACGGAAAGATATTTCCAGCCAAATATGGAGGAAATCGTACTATGCGTTTAGGCGTGAGGCGCAAAAAACAATAAAAATTAATTTTTTAATTAATTATAACAATTAGGAAAATGCACGTCCGTTTGCGAATGATCGATCAGTTGATTGTACATTACGAAAAGATATTTCCAGCCAAATATGGAGGAATTCGTATTTTGCGTTTAGGTGTGAGGCGCAAAAAACGATAAAAATTAGTTAAAAATTTATAACAGTTGGTAAATTACAAGTCTTGTCGCAAATGATCGATTATGTATTATAATGACTAAACTCTATGCAAATTTTTCAAAGTTTGTTAAAAATCTCATAACCAGGGAATTTTTAACGTTTGATTGAATGGTGCCTTCTGGAAACGCCTATATGACGTTTGGCTGCTGCTTTTGACTGCTAGCTTCAGCTACATCTTGAATACGTAATCTGACACAGGTTTGATATTTTATGTACTTACAGTGTAACTACTTAGCAAAGTAATTTCAATCAATGTTTGAGTAATATAAAATGTTTAGTAATATTTGGTAATTATTTTAATAATAAGTAAACATGGTAATAGTAAACGATAATAAGTAAGGACCGATGTGAATGATGAAACACAGATATAAGAATAGCCAATATCGGTCTTGAGTAATCTACGATGGATCTTGTTTGATAAAAAATTTTTTATAAATTTTGTTTACACTTTTCAGTTCCTGTGAACTGCGTGCTGCGTATTCGCCTTCAAAACCGGAATACATGATGTCAGAAATTAAAGTGACATTAATTTGCAACATTACGTATTCCGGCTTCAATTACGGACTGCGCTGATACTATTTTAGTAATATTCTAGCACGAACACTACTATGCCTAACACTTTTAGAATTGATTTAAATATTCTTCTCTGAGTACTTTAAATATTATATCAATTTGAAACGAAAAAATATTAATATTTATAAAAATTTTGCAACATTTTATAACATTTACAAGAGCAATATATGACTTTTCTCATATTTAGTATGTTTGATAATAATAATAACCAATTAATTACTAAACAGTTATTAAATAAATATTACTAAATATTTGATTGTATTAACTAAACATTTTATTAAAATTATTCCATCAAAGCTTAGAAGCAATCTAAACTTGTTATATAAAACACTGTATGATTATCACAATTATTTGCGTAATTAGCATGTCATTAGTGATTACGATCAAGTGTGAGTATAAAAAAAGAGGAAAGAAGATAGGATTCGAGAGATAGAACAGATAAATGCTAAATTATTTATTATTTTAATTTGAAATAGATCTGTGAATGCAATATTTGACAGAATTATTGTTATTATTTTAGATGAGTTGCAGCAATTAAAACAAATATTTAACCCTATATTTAATTATTCGCCGGGCCATTACAAAAAAATATAAGTTTAAAAAACTTTAGATAGAATGAAAAGAATACAGTTTGATGATAAAAAAAAAATCAAAAAAAATCAAAGAAACATAATAATAACTCCTCGCTCGTGGAAGAGTCAAGTCACAAATTCGTTTGCGGCGGGATCGGAAAATGCAATTTAATCTAATAATTTTAACCAGGAAAATGTTTGCGTCTCTATACATAAATTATACTCTGAATGCAGGTCATTTTATTTGAATTAGGAATGAAATTGCTGTTACAAGGAAACGAGACAGAACGTTCTTAACGTTTTCGTAGAGACGCGACATATATTCGCGGACGCGAAACGTATTAAAGAGAGAAGTTTAGTCCAATCGTCTACGTGTTCGGAATAACCGGAAGTTTCTGCGCTGGGCGCTAAAGGGCGTGGAAGAAAGAAATGAGGACGGAGATTAAGTTGCTGTAATTTCGCCCGATACGACGGGCATTTAGCTCTGTCCCCCGAGGCAGAGGATCACTGCCCGCGCAGGCAAGGACGAAACGGAAACGAATCGCGGTCGATTATTCCACGACGAAAGATTGTTTTTCCGTTTAACGGATTCCCGTTTCGAAAAGGGAAGGGCGGGGAAAAAAACCGGCGTGTTTCGGCGTTAACATCGTGAAGTAAACGAAATGCGGAAGAACCGTATTTCTCCCGGTATTTCTCGCGAGTCGATTCACGCTCTTTTTCGTTATATTAAAGTGGGATCTATAAATCAGCGCGAAAGAGATCAAAGATAGCTTTTCGTGCACCTAGGAAGCTATTGGCGATAAATTTGGAGCTTTCCGGCGCAGCAGTCCCGATTCCTACTTCGCGTTTCGAACGGACTTCGCTTCGTGAGGGATTTTCGCGATCCGCAATACCGTTCTTACGTTAACGAGATCCCCCGTTTTATTATAACAAAGAGAACAAAATTTTAATGGCCAAATGTCGACTTGACGACCGATAATCATCTTATTTCTTTTATTATTATTATGCTTCTATATTATTTCGTGATACTTTCCCTATTATTGTGCTGTTAATCATTTTATTCGCCTTAACGGTGCTACGTCGTAAATTTAATCTCTTTTCGAAAATTTGCTTCGACGTTATTAAATTTTTTTGCATATTTCTGCATCTTTCGCTTGCCTTAAGTCGCTGAAATTGCACGAGCATAATAATGGAATGAATTTAGCTAACAAAAGGGGAAGAAAGCACGCGCAAGACCGTCTCGCCAAAGTTGCCACAATTTGTGGTCACAACAACTTTCTCTTTACAGCACATCCTTAACACTAATGTTGTACATACACAACACACAAATGTCTTTCTCTATACACGT
>NW_023416039.1:0-27335 GCF_013373865.1 Monomorium pharaonis
GTTTTCAAAATTCACAATAAGTTTATTAAATATATCATTTTTCTTAGAAATTATAATATTTACAACTGCTTACATTAATGTTACATTGATAACATGCTTTTTAAATATTTAATTATTAAATGTATATGAATTAATGATTTCTTTAACTTTAAGTGACTCACAATTTGGACCGTCACCTTATGCAAACAATAAATTAAATGTACGCAATTTGATAAATAAAATTCTCATTGACAAGAGAATCAGTTGTTGGTACCGTTATTCTAGAAAGATGAGCGGTTCAATATAAAAAAAAAAAAAAAAAAAAAAACAATTGAGGACACTACGTTTTTTTAGATGACCGAACGTTTATTCTGACCTCACTCTCGTCACGTCGTAAAGAGGTACGCGAGTGTCGCTACTTATTGCGGCGAGTCTAAGGGCCACCTGTCGAATTGCCCAAAAATACACCTTGGATGCCTAGGTGAGGTCTAAGCTTAGCTCGTCCGCCTCTCAAAATGTTCCGCAGTCTAGACGAAGCGTGCGTTCTGATTACTACGCAAACAACACTTGGCACCTCTCTTACCGCTTAACTCTGAGAATAGGCACTTTGGGTTTCGATCCGAATGACATAAAAATGAATCATGATATCCCATGCTAATTTATTCCACTGTAATCAAGACCGCTAACGTCGAGTTATGGCAGCTGTGGGAAAAGAAACAACCGACCGACCGTAGGATTTTCGTGCACCGCTATTTTTCATTCCTCGTGCATACCCGACGTGTTTTGCATTTAGGCAGCTCTAATGACATTCATGCACGAAGTCGAGGCGGCTATGCGAAATAGAACAGTACACAAAATCGATTGCAGGCAGCGGCGGATTATTCGATAATTCCGTACGAGAATACTAGATCGGGAAATTGATCGTGTAACTCGTACACGAAAAAAAGAAACGCAGACTGATGTGCATATACCGTGCTATGTGCTTCTCTAGATTATTAACTGTTATCGTCCCAAATATAGTTTGTAGTACGATATACAATTAAACGCTGAGTGACATAAAGATTGAAAGCAGCTATTTAGATATTAGAATATTAAACAAGTCTCCAAACAAAATCAAAATAGCGAGTATCAGCTGCACAGTATTAAAAAAAAAAAATAAAACAGTAAAAACTGTACTTTATTTAAAATATTATCTGGAAAACGAGAGAAAAATTCAAGAGAAAAAAATAATTGCAGTAACCATAATATCATATCACTATAATATAGACATTTTTTAATCCAACTATATTTTTAAGGTAAACTCGGGCCATATCAAAGCCATAGTTTTTTTAAATGAGAAAACATACTTTTATTTTTATTATTTTTTTCATAGCGTTTGGTATATTACTTTGGTATATTACTGAAGCTTAAAGCATATAACCCTATCGACATTAAAAAGACAAAAAAGAAATAAAAGGTGTAATCACACATTACAATTTACACATCTTTGTTAGGTGTCTAACGTTAATTGTGACAATTTAATTGTAATTTATTCGACGTTGTTGGAGTTTTTAATAAACACATAAAAAACTTTGCAACAGTCAAAAGTAAAAAGGTGATATAATGTCCACAATATTGTTATGTCAAGTAGTACGGACATAAGCTAATGTAAATATCGATTACCTTTAAAAATAATTAAAAGAATACATTATTTAGCAATTATTAGAGAAATTATAGCCATCCTCTTCGTATGGCCATCATACCTTAATTTACCCTATAGTTATTCATAAATATATATATTATAGTTTGTAAAAACTATATTAAAATTCTCATAATCACCAATATTGATATGTGTAACTTATGATATGCTATAACTAAAATGGAAATTTTAATATAGTAAGAAATTTTAATATATATAATAATTAACAAAAAAATTATTATAAGTATCATTATATGATTATTATTACCAATATTATTAAATGAGTAATAATTACCATAAAATGATATTTATGACTGTAATTGTTTTACTAAGTAATTATCGTCATAAATATCACACATTTTTTTGCAGTGTAGAAATTATATTAATAATAACCATGATAGTTCATAAACTAATATAAACGATGTTTAATTCTACACTAATAGAAAAACGTATTGTATTTGTGACTATATACTTATATAAAAATAATATGACTATAATTTATTATATAATATATTATTTTACTATGCAATTATAGTCACAAATACCACATATTTTTCTACCAATGTATATTTCTAAACTGTATTAGTTACTGATCGGAGAGTTGCATCGGCGGAAACGCAATTTTAATTCTCTGCAATTCGATTTCTTCTCACGTTACGAACTTTGTTGTTCGCAAACATGAGAGGAGGTGGAGGTGGAGTTGATCGACGACGCAAAGAACGACTAACGACGCATATACCCCACATACGGACTCATCAATTTCCACATCGAGAAGGCGGCCAATTCCGCGGAGGTCCGATTAAACCTCACGCGCACGACACACTTCGCCTAGATAAAATACTATACCGTCGTGATACCTATGTGGCGTCATCGGGCCGCGGCGAGAGACTGGCGATCAGGCACCAAACCACGTTGCGCGGCAGCCAGCTGGCCGAAATTCACCCTCGTGCGATTAGGCGAGCGGGTGGTTCAACATTACCGCCGCGCTGGTACGAAGGTGCTGTAAAGCCCTCTCTTCCTATCTCTCCTTCTCCTTCTGTCTCCTCTCTCTCCCTCTCTCTCTCTCTCTCTCTCTCTCACACACACACTTCGCGAACAGCGAGGGTGGCGAGGGAGAGGCGGCAGTGAGAGTGCAGGTTGTACAAGTCGAGAGAGGGTGGGTCAAGGGAGAATGACGCGACAGGGACAACGAAGTCGACGGGACGAGGATGGGAGGTGGGAGCGACAGCGCGGCGGCGACGGCGACGGCGTCGTTGCTGCTCGTGCCTCCAGCACACGTGAACTATACCTAAATACCGTGCCTGGCCGCGAATCGCGTGGCGTAGCCAAGCAACGCGCGTGCCATGACCGCCGCCGCCGCCGCCGATAGTCTCCGTCGAAACGGTACTAAGAACGGACTGGGGAGATTCGCCCCGGACGCCCCGATGCGAACAACGGGACCGTCCGTCGTCGTCGTCGTCGTTGACGTGGCGTGGCCCGCTTCACCGTGCGCGACGTCGTCCACCGTCGCCGTCGCGGTGGTCTCTAGATGCGAAAGGACGGACGGATGGATGCCGGCCAGGATTATCATCGATCGCCAGGAAAAACGGTAGCCGCAGGTGCTCAGTGGACGAGCACGCGATCGACCAGACCAGTCGGACCCCGTTGTTGTACATTGAGAAAAAGGTCGGTCTCTCTCTTACTTGGCAAATTGATGTCTGTCACGGTGTCAACGACGTAGCAAATGAAATTGAAGGGCGCGGTGCGAATGAACGTTTGCGGGGTGAACGTTGTCCGTCCGAGAAGCTCGAAAAAAAAATTATTTTTAAATTTGAGACGTGATGTGCAATTTGAACTGATTGTTTAAAAATAATTTAAACCTGATTTCGCACTGCGCTTTTTAATTAACAGCATCATCTGCCGGCTTTGCCGGTAAATAATGAATTATTAAAACACAATATGTAACATGCTAACATGTTTAATTGTTATGTGTATTTTGTAGCTGCTCTCCGATTCAATTATCAGATCTATATATTGCTTATTCGACAATAATATTTTCAGTGTAGCAGACATCAGCAAAAAAAAATAGCAATTATAAAAGTAAAAACTATACAACACATTTCAATGTGTAACTACTTTTCTAATTGTTGAAGCTAAATATTAGTTGTAATAAGCATAAAATAGTTTACTCAATTATGACCTTGATTTACAAAAATAATAAGATAAACAGGTCAATATATCAAAGCCAATACCAATTTTCCTATACGATATATTAAATTAAAAATATATAATTATAAACGCTATTAAAAATACTGTGTTAAAAAATGTTACGTATAAACAAATTTCGAAATGTTTCGACTATACATAGTCCTCTTCAGTTGTGGCCAAATTACCAATATTTATGAATACTTAAACATGAGTAAAATAACGCAACAAATATTTTACTCATGTTTAAGTTCATAAATATTGGTAATTTGGCACGACTGAAGAGGACTATGTATAGTCGAAATGTTTCAAAATTTGTTTAACATTTTTAACACAGTTGTTTTAATAGCGTGCATAATTATATATTTTGATTTAATAAATTATATTGTATTAGGAAAATTGATATTGGCTTGATGTGACACTACATGTGTGTGAACTGAAACAATATAGTATGTAGAATGTTAATACACCGAAAGACACAAAAAATAGTTGCAATGACCATATAATTTCATATCACTATAATTTATAGTCATTTTTGGACTCAACCATATTTTTATGGTTATTCATAATACTATAAACTCTAGTTTGTTTAACTATATTAGGATTCTCATAATCAATACTGATTTACATAACTTATGGTTGCAATAATTAAAATAGAAATTTTAATATAATAAGTTGAGCTATAAAACAAACACTATAAACATAGTTATTACAAATATTATCGTAATATTACCATGAATGTTCCTGACTATAATAATTTTACTATGCAATTATGTATAGCCGCAAACATCACATTTTTTTCTCGGTATAGTACGCGTGATTAAGATTGATAGGAGCGTTTCGTGAGCGAAAAGATATCCAGCTTTAAAACAACGTTCGAATTAGGCGATGCGATCAGATAACGAAACCGGAGAATAACGTGTTAAGTGGGCGCGTTTTTCATCATCATCCTGATGAACCACTGCCCACGTAAAAGCCACGAGGGTCACACGCTCGAGGCAACCGCTATTAATATATTCGGAGGGAGGACAAAACACTGTACATCACCACTTGTTTCGTTTAATTACGCTTCAATCGAACGTAAACAATTTCTCGGACAATTTCTCGCACGTCCCCACACCTTAACTTCGCCGTACGCGAGCTAATAAGATCGCCGTCGGCGTTACGATCGATACCAGGCAATGACTGGCGTTCGATCGTCTCTCGTTTAATTCGATTGTTGAAAAAGTTCGCAAGCGGCTATCGCTCGCGTTAATCTGCGCGAGTAGATAAAAGCGGCCGGGAATACTGATGGCGAAGTAACGTGCGCCTCACTCACCTCCTCGCCATACCGCTGATAAATAATTATTAACCACCGCTGCTATCACGAACGCGTACATCATCGCACGGCAAATGGTTTACATACGGTTTCCCGCGTCTCCCTCGCTTCCACCATCAAAGGATCTCAAGTTATTTCCTCGCGAACGTATGATATACACAATACCGGTCGTCGACAACAATCGCGAGATTACAAAATGATATGCTGGTGCACGTCTCGCGACGAGTCATCGGGCCTCAAGAATCATCAAACAACACTAATAAATGTGTGGCTGCATTCTCGGTCACGGTGCTAATTTTCGCGCGTACACTGATAAAAAAATGTGTTGTATTTGTGACATAATTGCATAGTGAAATAATTAATTAGGAATATCATTTTTTATAGTAATTATTAATATAATATTAGTACTGGTAACCATAATGTTATATTTTAAAGCTGTATAACTTATAGTACCATTTTTTCGTATAAGTATATAATTATTAAAAATATTATTGTAATAGTTACTATAAAAGTTATATTCCCGACTATAATTATTATACTATGCAATTATAGTTGCAAATATCATATATTTTTCTATCAGTGTATAAAATTTTGCACTGCCTCGGTCCAGGTGACGTTTAATGTCGTGACAGCAACGAAAAAGCGCAACTGGCGTGCTTACCTCACGATAACACGTGTCGGTTCTAATCACCGCAAAACGTCATTAGCAATAAAGATGACAGTAGGTTAACAAAGTTAATTTGTATATCTGAAGCAATGGAAGATACAGGTATCATTCGCCGTCAACCTTATCGTGAATAATGCTACTCGGCCAGCGAGTCGACGATAAAAATTTCTGCCTTACTACACTGAGAGAAAAAAATTCTAGATTCAAATAAATATTTTTTTGAATAGTGCTAATAACATATTTTATAGAAAATCAATAATATTTATTTCAAACAAGTAATATTTTTTAAATTATAGAAGACTATTACTTGTTTTAAATAAATATTATTGATTTTCTATAAAGTATGTTATTAGCACTATTCAAAGAAATATTTATTTGAATCTAATATTTTTTTCTCTCAGTATACAAATATCATATATTTTTCTAGCAGTGTACGCAGAAAATACATTATAAATAAAAAATACATTTAAAAAAAAGTAAATTACTCAAATTAAATAAATTCTTATTTAAAATATTAGTTAATATGAACACAATATATTTTGAATAAATTTGATGCTTACATGGTGCATGCCCTTATGATACACTGAAAGAGTTAATAATAATTAACTTTTAATGAAACTTTTAATGATTTCAATTAAATGTTGAATTAATCTAACTAAATATTTATTAATCTTTAGTAATTATATTAATAGCAATCAAATATAATAATAGTAAGCATCGGTTTCTAAACGGTTACTAAATCTTATTAAATACATATTTAGTTATATTAACCAAACATTTAATAAAAATTATTTCATCAAAGTTAAATATCATCTATGCTTGATTATTATCATTATCAAATATCTTATTAGTCTGACCTTTCTTCGATAAAAATTTATAATATTCTTCGAAAAAGCATGAATTTTTTTCCTGAATAGTAATACGTTATATAATAAGTTTTTCTAACATTTTTTATTATAAGTATATTTTAACACTATTGTCAAGAAAATATTCTGTGTTAAAGATAACCATTATGTAAAGGAAGAAAGGTACATTTAAAAGCGTAAAAATTTTTCTTAGAATTGATATTTTTCTATGTGTATTAGTAACTAAAATTTAAAAAAATTTAAAAAAAGAGATTAACCTGAAAACTATTCATTTTATAATCCGAAATGAGAGTAAAACGAATAGTGTTCACAAATGTGACTTTCAGTTGCTGAATAATGACAAAATGACATAATAATTGAACCATGTATATCAGTAACATCATCCCGAAATCAATTAAGTGCCCTCATCAATTTAATGGGAAACTTGTGTAACATCAAAAATAAGTCGCTTTAGAAAAACAATAATATTTTTGGCGTTTACATTAATTTATTTTGATAATCCGAAATTGTAAAATACAGTATTATTTCCAGAGAGAGATAAGGTTATATATTCTGTGTAAAAAAAAACAATATTAAAAGACATTAACAAACTCTCATTAAGCATTATTAAACTTTTATAATGATTCGCATGTTTATTTCCACATCTATACATTTTTACAAAAATAAGATTACAGAAAGAAAGAAAAAACGTCTTTTCATAAAAAGAAGTAAATAAAAATGATTCAAACGATTTATTCAAATTCGCACGTGAGAGAAAGATTTCTTTTCCCTCGATTAAATCTTGGAAAGCAGAAAAGACGAGTTGCTCCCTGCAGTTTTAATCGATTACAAAAGCATGTTTACGCATTGGCGTATTTTCGAATCCCGTGAATCTTCTTCGACAAGCATTCGCAGTAATGTATAGCATAATCCGACAGTAGCGCGGTTTGCATTTCAACTTGCCGTTTGACCTTCACGTTACACTTTGCAATTTAGGATCGATATTTATTACGAGCCCTCAATTGCAACATCGCCGTAGTTGTTGATGCCATTTACACAGCCCTTTTCGTTCGCGAGCGTTTGTTCCTCGGAGTATGCATTATCCCGTGACGATACGACTTCGACCGCGGGTTGCGAGCGTCGAGCTCGATACGAGAGGAGCGTTCGATACGAGAAACGGGGAAAAAAAGACCGACGTGGTTTCGCGTAGCCGAGAGGCGAACCCACACCCAGGCGCACACACGTCGGCGAAAACCACCCACGACTCTATATATAGCGACTGTAGACCATATACAGCGTATACGTATGTCACGTGTCTTCAATGCGTTTTCTTTAGTCTATATACGCGCAATCACGCAAAACCCGAAGTGTCACCGACGAATTATTTTCCGTTAAATACAATCTCATTTGTACAAGAAAATTCGAGATTCCTGAACGCCCCGCACACAAAAAACTGTCATTCTCGTGTTAGTAAGAAAGTGATTACTAAGAAAAGTGATTACTCAAGTTTTAGATTTTTTTTTAAGTATTGCTTTCAATCTTTGCAGAAAATATTTTCTTGAAAATATAGTTTTAAAATATTTTACTCATTATTTACTTTATAAAACAAGTAATATTTATTTCTTAAGACAAACTTCTTTACTTGCCCTAAACACAGAAATATACATATACTTAAATTGAGTATTACTTACTTTCAAATATTTCATAATACAAATCTATCATAAGTTCATAAGTATTAATTTTAAATATAGGTCTTCTGAATTTTAATAATGTATATTTAATACTTCAATGAAGAATTTTTAATTAAAACAAAGTTTAATTAAAACAAAAATTTAGTTTGCTTATTATTCTGACTTTTCTCTTCGCTACAATTCAATATTCTTTAAAATTAATAAATTCTTTTTTTTAATATATAAAAATTAGTTTTCTAAAAATTTGTGAGAAATATTTTAAAACAATTATCAAGAAAATATTCTTCTATAGATAACTGCACTAATTAGAAAAAAAAAAAGTAAATTGCTTTTCTCTGTTAATATTTTCCTGTGTGTCCAATAAATATTAGCGAGAGACTTTGATAGGACTTCTAATGAGCAAACATTTATAGCACAGCATTTATTTATAATTCATAATAATTCTGTTTATATTGCGATTCGTAAAATTTTTTGACTTTAACGTTTAATTTTGTTTATCTTATAACCGATTTAGAACAATATCGATAAAGTGTTGAATTTGAAAAATAATTTTAATAACATGCTCTCCCTACACAGTATATAAATAACAATAATTTTCTTTATATATTATAGAGTAAAAAAATTAAACCTTGTTAAATTCATGAATTAATTTTTCGGTGAGGCTGAGTTCCAGGAAGAAGATATTTTATTAACGTGCGGCTTTAATAGCGAAAGCAATAAGTAATGATATAGGATATTTACTCAAATTTTGTAAAAAAGTTTCTTCAGAATTCCGGACTTTTCTAGGAAGTTTATTTAAAATTTTAGGTAAGATTGAAGTATTTTTTAAATATAACTTTGAAATATAACTTTAGAAATAAGTATTTTATTTCATTAATTCTAAAAATGTTTCTTAATTATGTAATCACAAAAAATAGCCTTGAATTTTAAACATTAAATTTAAGAAGGTATTAAAAATAAATAATTCAGACTAAATAGCATATCATCTGTATATAATACACGGATCTCACCAGAAATTCGAAATATGATTAAATACGATGATATTTTGAAACAATGTATTGATCTACCTGTACCTACATTAATGATTTTTTTATATAATAAAATTTATAAAACATGCGAGAATGTACATAAACGTACGTAGATGCATACTGTATTTATTACTAATCAATTGTCAACATTTTGCGACATTAAAAATATCATTTGCAAATAAATAATTTTATCAGAAAAGAAATTTCAAATTTTAATTTAAAGATAAAATTTGAAAAATTTTTTGAATATTGATAATATTCTAAAAATCTACGATTTTAGCATAAAACAATTCCTAAAAATTCCAGGTTTCTCTCAGTAACTGGTGAACATTCTGTGTTATTGTCTTCGAAAATTGAAAACTGAAAATAATTCCGTTTACTTAATAAATCTATTTTAACCAGTGAGACATCGAGTACCATACAAACGAAAAAGAACATTTTGATAACACACAAGTATGATATACTGCGATAACAAAGACTTACGTTAACTCGGAAAGTGCTCGTGCTAAATTAATTCAAGGTAATCTGATCCCTCTCTCGCGACTAATCGCTTTAATTAAAAGCGGCGAACCAATTATAGCCGGTAGATTTCCACGCCTCAAATATTATTATTGTACATTGGAAGTAGCATACGTATATTATATATGACGGAGAACGCATACTATGAAAACGCACGAAGGATTTCATGCTCGCGTGCAGAAATCAAGACGAGCTCAAGTAAGATTTTTACATTTTTCATGCCGAGAATCGAAGAATACTAAGTTCAGCGGATTGAATCGCCAATCCAAGGTAAGCACGATCCGCCGTATTCTGGCGAACGTATCGAAGTTATTTGCCATTGATTACCACCAGTTAAATTCACACCGATATATTACGGGGTCAAAATTTATGTGAGTTAACGAGGTGCGCATAATTTTCGGTTACGTATGTACAACAATGACGAAAACTAATTGGAGCACCGGCAATGACATCTCCAATTAGCAAACTGCAGTCTGTGCGAACGCACGCGGTTTTCCGCAGTTATCTGCAGCCCTCGTTTATTCACATCTCTCGCCCTTTCGTTGTCTTCGTGGCGGTAAAAACTTCAAGGACTGACAGGCTTCAACTTTACCGGGAGATACTTTTCAGATAAACAAGAATCTCTAGATCTAAATCTAGAACGCAAACTCTTGATCCACTGAGTTTCGAATTTGCGATTATAATTCCATAATAAAATAAATTATGGTTATTTTATTTCTGTTATAATTTGAGTAATAAAAATAATTTTATGTTTATTGTTCTATCACTTATGAACAAATTTTAGCATAAATTATAACAATTTTAAGTATTAATAAAGTGTCAAGATATAGCTGGTAAAAATAAGATAAACATTTTTATGAAAATTACAATTATAATAAATATAACATTTTTTAAACATTTTTGCTTACTATTTAGTAGTAATAATAATAATTAATAACTATAATTTGCTTAGTTAAAACAACTATAAAAATATGTATGGTTGGGATTAAAAATAATTATAATTGTAATCAAATTATATCGCAACAATTTTGTTTCTCAGTGTACGTCTTATAAACAGACGCGAAAAGATGCTTCGAATGTCGAAAAGAAGCTCTTGAGGCGTTTCATGCTCAACGAAGTCTAATTGCCATAAAATCGAGCGAATTATCGGAGGTTCTCAAGTTGGAAAGACAATTCCGGGAGCGCACTTGAACTTCTTCGCGTAAGACCAATAGCCGTGCGACGACAGCTTTGCTGAACCCCTTCTATAGCGCGCTTCCTTCCCGTGAAACTTTTCGTGTGAGCTTTTAAGAAATTTATTAAACTACATTTGCAAAGGAAGCGCTATTCTGTAGTTAATCTTTCTGCAAATCTAACTTTTAAGCGAAACTCTTTGCATCGTACCGTTTGCATCGTTGAAAAGTTCGCCGGCGTAACATTAATTAGTGCGCTATTAATTAGATAACTCACATTGTACCAAAAATTTATACTTCCTATTTCGTTGTAATTTATTTTCAGTTTAAATTAAATAACTTAAAAAAATTAAAATATAACAAAATTAATTTATCAATTAACCTAGAAGTCAAGCAAAATTTAATAATAATTGGATTCAATTAAACTAATTAAAGATTAAACGTCGCACTGAGAGAAAGAAATGGGTGCAATTACTTAACTATAATTCATGGTCAATTTTAATCCCAAATATAATACAATTATAGTTGTTTTAATTAAGAAAATTATAGTTATCAGTTATCAGGGTTGTGAGTAATTAATTTTTCCCAATTGTTATAATTGTATTTAATTAATAATAATTTAAGCAAATTTAATTAAAATTCTTTCAATTCATGAATGATTCGAACAAATTTAATCGAAGACATTTCAATTAATCATTAATTTCAGTATAATAATTAAATTTCTTTCAATAACGATTAATTTAAATAGATTTAATCTAAAAGTATTTAATTGAAGAATGTTTAATTAACAAATAATTCAAGCAAATTTAATCGACAATTGTTTAATTACAGATTAATATAAATAAATATAATTTACTTGATTTAATTGAAGATTGATTTGAACGAACTCAATTAAAAATTGTTTAATTGACAAATTATTGTAGCCGCTGTAAAAATGCGAAAAATATATATATAAAACATTAATAGAGATACGTATGTATACAAAAATGATAGAAAATATTGTAAATATGTAAGCATGTCCTTTACAGAAATGCTGATACAATAAACATATCTTTTGATATCACAATTTACTAGATCACCATCGTTCTATTCTCTTAGTGAATGATAATATATAATAATAAGCTTTCTCATTTATTATAACAAAACTCTTATTATAATAAAAAATACACTCAATTTCTCTACTAATTAGTTTGCTATGTTTTTATTCATAGTTTATCACTTAATTAGTTTTCTTGCATAAAAATCGTCAATAATTCGTTAATGAAAGAATCTTTAAATACATTTGTTGAAGTTAATCATCAATCATACAATTTTTGATTAAATTCAATTAAATAATTTTCGATGATTGATTTCGCTAAATTTATTCGTCAATTAAATAATCTTCGATTGAATTCGTTCAAATCAATATTCAATTAAAGCAAGTAAATTATATTTATTTATATTAATCTATAATTAAACAACTATCAATTAAATTTGCTCAAGTCAATCATTAATTAAACAATCTTCAATTAAATTTGTTCAAATTATTGTTTAATTAAGCAACTTTTGATTAATTTTGTTAAATTTAGTCATCTTTGATTCAACTCAATCTTCAATTAAATAAAACGTTGAATTTATTGAAACTAATCAAATAATTAAAAATCATTTAATTAATATTTTCGCAACCTTGTCAGTTATTATTACCACGTAAGTGGTAAGCAAATGTTTAAAAAATAATTAAATTTGCTATAATTGTAATATTAATGCAATATTGCATTTACTACAAAAATGTTTACTAATCATTTCGCTCTTTATTTTCTCTTTTTCTTTCTCAATATTTTATTATATTAATATTTAAATATATCATGTATAGTAGTCAATTTTTTCATAGTTAATATAGAACTATAAACGCGAGATTATTATTACTGACATGATAGCAGCAATAATTATAAAAATGGACCTTTTAATTACAATTATTATTTATTACTAATTACAATTATTAATTATTTTACCATGTAATTATTAATCACAAACACTAAACACTATTTTCTCAGTGTGATATCAGTGCCAAACGGTGGCTGTCACACGGGAGAAGCAAATTAATTTTAATTAGCGAAATTATGCGGATATCCCTTCTCTCCTCCCCTCGTTCTCTATATTATCACATCCTATAATTCGACTGTGGCGCAAAGGAAGGCTTAGGTGACGACGCTTAACGCTGGTAATATCAGTACGTAATATCCGGCGTGCTCTAGATATTTCAGCCACCGCCGACATCGATCCTACCAGATATAGCGTGTTGTAAAAGTATGCGACGGGGCGTCGCAGTAACAACTGTCACGTCTCGACATGTTCACGAGCAAAACAAGTAATCGACATGCGCGCACGAGCATCAACGCGGCGCCAATAATGCGAGCATATTCCGGAACAATTCGGCGGAATATCGAAAGTAGACGTTGCCTCGCAAATGCGCGTCTTCCGCCGTCCGACAAAATCCGCGTTGTCGTAATCCCGATATAGAGGCATTCCGGTGAATAATTTGAGAGCTCCAAAGCCTTCGGAAAAGTTGCGAAAGTAGAGACTCTGCATGCTGTGCAGTTGCGACTTTAGTTTGGCTATAGCTAATGCTAAATGTCGCCGTAAAGGAGCAAAACGGCCCGCGAGAGACAAGGAGTTTTCTTTAACTGAAAAGATTAGTTGATATTGTTGACGTTGGCCCTCCAAAAAAATGAAAAAGATGAAAAATTGGCAGAAATTGTGAATGATTATAAAAATATCGCTTTTCGTCTAATACTGAGATTTGTTTTTTAAGTATTAGATAAGCTAGTTTAAAAATGTGTGTGTGTGTAAGAGAGAGAGAGAGAGAGAGAGAGAGAAAGAGAGAGACTAAAAATAATTTATTTTTGGTAATTAAAAAAAAGCGGAAGCGCAAGATTCGAATAATATTAATGACGAATTCAGGATATTGCCGAGAATCCATCTGCGAATGCAACAAGAATTTGCATTAGCGTGAGCGGCTTGACCTGAAGAGAAGAAGTGGATCAAAAGCACGGATGCGTTACGAATGCTATACGATTAATACGAGTACTCGGCAGGTGTCTCGACATGTCTCTCAAAGCAACGTCTAAAACCCGCATAATTTCATCATACAATTTATGATATGTAATGATACGGTGCTTAACGATATACCGTAATAATCTTTAAACGATAATTATTACCTTTTCCTTGCACAAACAGAGAATTTACCTTCAAAATAATAATCGTGGGCAGGGAACTCGAACCAGAATCGAAACTAATTAATAACCTTTTCTATAATCGAATCAAAACTGTAAACCGTAAATCAAAATTTTACAAGGTTCATAATTGAAAGAATATAAAATTAGTTTGGTTTAGTTTTGTCAGTTCTTAATTTATAATTTATTATTTTTATTTATGAGCTCACATTATAAATACAGGCCGTTTTTCAACAAGAGTCACAAATGACACAATGCAATATAGTGAATCATTTCATTTTTGGTTAACATTGACAAACAACAACAAGGCTAAAATAATTCACAACATAATATGTATCAATTATGTCTCTTAACTAATTAGAAAACATTTATTATAACCATTACGGAATTACATATTGGAGTATTAATCCAAAAGAATTAAAATATTAATATTAATTTCATAAAGCATTCAAAATAGAAGAAAATGTTCAAGTTTCAATTCTGTAATAAAACAAAATGTTAAAAAGTATTTTACAAAATATAAGAACATAATCAGTATATGTTATAAAATAAGTAGTACATTTTATATTGTTCTTCTCAATCTTTATACATATATATTTTTTAAAAATTATTTTATCCTACATCTCTATCCTACATTTATTATTTTTCTCGCCTTTATATGTGTACAGATTAAATAGATAGAAATATAAAAGGGTATAAAGAATTAAATTATTTAATAAAACAATAAAAAATATAAAACAAAATAATTGTAAAAAGATCATAATTATAACCGAAAAAAATCTCTTAATTTAAACAGTTCTAATTCTCTTTATTAGCTAAGAAATCAAAATCGGTACAATGACATATTTTATAAAACCGTAACCGTAACTGACTGAAAATTTTGTCGGTCCTTAGTTATGAAACAACTGCAGAGAACTTTACTAAGCCTTTAATTACATTTTACTAAATTTTATTAAGAACATAGTAATTGTTCCAATAACTACTACAATTTTAAGTTAAAAAAAAAATTTTGTCCAAGTGTGTATTGTAATACAAAGTTGCGTGTACAAAATGTTTTTTTTAAAAAAAGAGCAATACTGAGTAAAAAATTAAAAAATTATTAAATAAATAAATACTTAAAATTTTCATCGTCATAAATAATGACAGATTAGGTATGTGCACATCGTCAGAACATTACGATCAATATCGAAAAAATTCGACAACCTTGAGTAATTATTAATTCTTGTGAAAGGTTTAATCAGCAGATGCATGCATGCATGCATGCCATAACGACAAAGCACGGCCTTAACTATGCCGTGAGAATATATTAGACTCCTACGTTGCACAGCTGATATGAGCCAAGGTCGTCGATTAGCGTGCAAGCAATTGAAACGTATATATGTACAACATTGACACTTAGAAAGCAAAGAAAATTAAAGAATTTCTCATATTGATTATAAATAACTCTAATAACTATCACCACTTAAAGCTCAACTGCTGTTATGGATGAAAACATTGAGTGTACTAATGCAGCAATAATACTTGCACAGTAAAAAATTTGTGTTAAACTAACACAATATATGTTAAATTAACACATCTGTATTAAAAATTTAACACAAAACTTTTTACACGGGAAAATTTTTACACAAATGTTTTTTATCGTGTATTTGAAATAGGTATCTTGATACTTTAGATAAAATCTGTGAAAAATGGATCATTCGGAAATATTTACATGACCATGATACAACGCTATTTTAAGATGTTATACAATGATTAAACAGAAATAAAGTTAACATCGAACGGTACATTGCGTGATGTGACCTCCTGAGATAATCGTGAGTAGATAGATGAGTGGTTAATTTAATTAAATGCAGCTGGATAATCTCTAGATCCGAATAAGGCAGAAGATATAGGTTGCCATAACACTCGATTAAGTCGATATATGAGACTATGTTGGAACTGATAAACGTAATGAAATACTCTTTTAATGAGACATTAATTAGTTTCGCTTCGGGCAAAAACCGCCTGGTCAAATGGAAATTTTCTACCCGATTAAGTGAACATTGAATATGTATCAAAAAATTAATGTGACAATAGGTAACTAATTTCATAATACAGAAATTTCATAATACAAATTTTATAATACACACAACTAGAAATTATAATTTTAATATATACCATTTAAAACTTTAAAAAGTAACAGAGAATAAAAATTATCAAAATAAATCATACAAATATGCAATGTCATATCAGCATTCATTTATTTACAAATTATTAGTAAAAAAATATAATATAATTTTAAAAATCCACTCTGCGTTTATTGAATTTTCACGTTACAAATAATCAACATACACGCAGAAATAAAATCTCATGAGGCAATTAAATTATACACGTTACGCCCGAGATATTATTAATTCATATACGACTTTGCGTTATAGACCTTACCTGCACACAGAATTCAGGCAGCCTCGTAAACTTCCTCATCTAACGTCCTTCATTTGCACGAATCTGCAACAGAGGCGACATACGTTCTTATTATAAATCTCAAAAGAAGGTTTTCAACAACAATCTTATTTTTTAAATACATGCAACGCTACTTCATGTATATTCTCGTCACGTGTTAATTTAAATACGTAAAATTTGCATAAATTCGACATAAAAGCTAGCAATGATTCTACTCCACCGAGTAACATAGTCTTCTATCCATGCCTCGTCACAGCATAAGTTTAATAATCGTTATTGATTAATCCGTAGTATAAAGGAACGTACGATGTCATCGTGTGACAGTATGGGCTGTATTCATTATTATCAACTAAAATGAGCTACATCGGAGCAAATTGGGCTTTATATCTTTTCGCTTTGATAAATTAATTTCAATTATGTAATTAATAATGTAATTTGATATAATCTAATTAAACAAAAAATTTAAAATACGTAATATTACACAAAAATGATAAATTTGCAATAATTTTTTTATTAATTCAATAAATAAAAGTTTATATTAATCATATATACAATTAAAGTTGTAATGTTAATGTTTTAAATTATTTTTTCAATACATTAAAATCTAAATTATTTTCATTCAATATTAATTATTTGTTTCGAGAAAAATAGCTATAACATATTTTTTCTAATAAAAATATTTCTTCAGACGAGATTTCAAGATGATTGTTTTCTTTAAAAAAATTATATACGTTTTGTTATATATTAATTTCTTTTAATTATTCTATGTAAAAGTATTAAAGTATAATTAACAAAAACTTAAATTTTATATTTTATTCTGACATATTTTAATATAAAATATAAAATATCTTGTAAATAATTAATCATTTTTGGTAACTAATAAGATAAATCAATTAGTTTAAAGAAAACACATAATTCCTCTTTAAAAACATACGCAATTGCATTTTACATAATTTAAAAAAAAATAAATGTGCTTTCTTTCATGACGTCGATCGATTCGTCTCACTATTTTGTACATAAAAGTATTAGAACGCAGTTGCCAAAGATAAATAGGTTACGAGATATTTCATACTTTATGTCAAAATATGCAAAAATGAAATAAAATATCTCACAAATTTTTGATTATTTGATTAATTATTCTATTAATCTATTTTATTGTTTTTATGCAAAATAAAGAGAAAAATCTCAAAATATTTTATATTAATCTTTTCTTTTATATTACATGTCCACCTAAAAAAATGTATGTTCAATTCACAAAAGGTTTCTTTATAATTATTTAAAATAGCACTTATCTAGAAATCTTATATAATTCAATACAAATTTTTATTATTTTCTTTTATTTTATTTTTAATTTTAATTTTAATTTTAATTTTAATTTAATTTTAATTTTAATTTTAAATTTTAATTTAATTTAATTTAATTTTATTTTATTTTATTTAATTTAATTTAATATTTAATTTAATTTTAATTTTACTTTTTACTTTTCATTTTATTTTCTTTTCATTTTATTTTACTTTCATTTCCTTTTCCTTTTACTTTTTTCGTTTATTTTATTTGCTTATATTTTTCTTTCTTTTATTTACATTTTACTTCTTTAATTTTCTTTCATTGTTACTTTTCCTTTTCCTTTTCCTTTTCCTTTTCCTTTTCTTTTCCTTTCCTTTTCCTTTTCTTTTCCTTTTCCTTTTCCTTTCATTTTCCTTTTCCTTTTCCTTTTCTTTCCTTTTCCTTTTCCTTTTCCTTTTACTTTTCCTTTTCCTTTCCTTTCCTTTTCCTTTTCATTTCCTTTTTAATTTTAAATTTTATTTTTTCCTTTTCCATTTATTTCCTTTTCCTTTCCTTTTCCTTTTCTTTTTCTTTTGATTTTCTTTTCTTTTCTTTTATTTTTTATTCTTTATTTCTTTCTTTCTTTCTTTTCTTTCTTTCTTTTTCTTTTCTTTTTCTTATTTTTCTTTATTTCTTTCTTTCTTTCTTTTATTTTTCTTTTCTTTTCTTTTTTTTTATCTATTTCTTTCTTTTTTTGATTATTTAATTTTCCTTTATTTAATTTCCTTTCCTTTTAAAAATAATTTTCTATTTATTTATAAAATTATTTTTCAAAAATTAAAACGTTGCCGCTGCTGGTTTTGAACCCGGGACCTTAGGATTACAAACTTGTACTCTCTCTACTACGCCAATTGACTTATTGATATTGGGTACTTCTTATTGTCTATATATACTTATTAATACATTAAAATTAAAATTAGACTTTCGAGAAAAATTTAGAGGCACTTTTATTGCAGATTCTTATTCGGAAAAATCATACAAACATATTAAACAAAAATTCAACTCAGAAAAAGTTGATAATTATTGTGTAAACAATGTTAATTAAAAATTAAAAAATTAAAAAATAATTAAATAAAAAATAGTTTTGTGTCAAAAGTTATGAATGTTTTGGGCTAAAATTTTTAAGACTTTTAGAGAATAGTAACCGCTACTATTTAAGCCCTATTACAAGAATTTGCCATCACTTGTCCATTTGTTATTAACAATTTAAAAAAAGGTAAATTTTGGCAGTTTTTAATTTTTTTCTCCTTAAAAAATAAACCAATTGGAACGTTCGACGGCTCATTTAATAGATATTTTTAATACCTATAAGCTTATATTTTTTGTTTTTTGCTAACAGTAATAAATTTTTTTTATTGCCAAAAAACGAAAATTTTCACCTTTTTTCATTGTTTACACAACGATTCCCAATTTTTTCCGAGTTGAATTTTTGTTTAATATGTTTGTATGATTAAGAATCTGCAATAAAAGTGCCTCTTACAATTTTTTCTCGAAACAGTGGTTTCTGAGTCTAATTTCCCTGTACTATATATGTTATAAACTGACGCAATTATATTATTTATAAAAGCAGTTAAATTTTGCAAAATATATTAAAAATAAATAGCATTAATTTATTTACCTATTAATTTCATTGTTAAATTTATCTTTTTCCATAACCTTAATAATTTGATGGAAATTGCAATCTATTTAACACTAATACTTTAAAGCGTTCAAATGGTTAATTAGATGGTTAATTATATTTAAGTTGGGCTTATATATGTAAAATAAATTGGGCCAAAATTACAGGATATATCATTGCCCAATTTATTATATTTAATAAATAAATAAAAACAACAATTTTAAAATATATCAATTATTTATTATATTTTATGCATTATGTATTATACATATAATCGTATCGTTTAATCAATCGAAATAGATATCAGTATTTGTAATACAGAAATGGTATTTTTTAAAATCTTACAAAAACATATTACGAGTCTGATATCGGTTATTTGCAATTAATATTCTATTTAAAACTTTTGTTTTTCTTTACGATCTATTTAAAAGCCAAACATAGAAGACAACAAACTCAATAAAATAATAGATTTTATTAATAATGTATTAGCTAATTACTTCAGTCTATCAGACATGGAAAACAGTATGTTACTTTGAAATATTTAAGTCTAATACAATTAATATATTAAAATAATTAAAATATAAGAATTAAGAAAAAAGCTATAACTAGGCAAACCTAACTGTTTTGGAGCAAACATCTATTTCAAACTAGGTCCTATACGGACTGTAACCTAACTGTGAGTCTTGGGGAAAAAGTTGTAAATTTAAACCAGGCCCAATTCAGGCAAGCCCAAGTTCAAATATCCTAAATAGACCCTGAATAGACCCTGAATAGGTTTCAGTCCAAAAAACCTTTATTTTGGATGCCTAAGTAACGCCCGTATGGGGCCAATATTAAATAAGGCATGCCTAGATAAATTTCCACACGTGATTTGACATTATTACCTATGTGTCTATTTCGTGGCACAAGATATTTCTTCGAGCATTTATTTCATTGTATTAATCCAAAACTAGCTTAAATAAAAAATAGCGCAAATTGTAACAGGTCATCTTAACACGAGTCACTTTAATTAAAAGCTAAATAAGCAAGTTATGATCTTTACGTAACATCCTTAGTAAAAGTTAACTAGGAAAACGAAATTGCAATTGAACTTAACTGTATAAGAAATACTCGCGAGACAGTAAATCTTTTTACGCAAGTTTACTTCGTGCAGTTTACCACGTCCGGTTGTAGCTTCATTAACGCGCTGGGCAAAAACGTGGATACCGCTAAGAGCAAAGAAGAAAGGAAAAAAAGAAAGAAGAATGAGTATCGCGAGGCGGGACAGGGAAACACAGATTGCAAATTTTCCAGTCACCCTTATGCAGTTTCGACACGTAAAAAAAAAGTATCAAAAGTTCACACGTGTTTGTGCCCGGAGCAAAAAAAAAAAGGATCGATACGTTTACCGATTTTATCAGCAGTTTCACACTTTATAGTGGTAAACGCAAGGAATCAGCAAGTTTTAAAGTTCACGTTACAATGTTGGCAGATCGATAATCAGACACAAGTCCTCGAAGCAAACGGTACAAGAACATGTTAAGTCCGCAGTATTAAGTTCATGTGTTAATGTAATAACTAAACTACTAATATTTAAATTGTATTGTAAAACTAAGACAATTATAAAATAACATCTTATATAATTAAAACAATTCAAAACGCGTATTTCTAAAGAATTCCTTTGCTGATGACTTCACTTTTCGATTGTGCAATTTCAAATTTTACGTTTTTATTATTGTTATTATTATTATCTTAAATAACATTTTAAACTTTTTCTTCACATCAAATTGTGTGCGGATGCTGACATAAAATATCGATTTTTAGCCGTAATCTAATAAATTAACACCAAGTAGATTATCCTCCTTGAAATTAACTATCCGTACCGGGCGGCTTAAAATTAGTATTGATCGCCACCTCGAAAGCGGAAGAACTCCCAGGAATATTCTTCTTGAAATATTCTCGGTAATATTTATTTTTTCAATTATCGCTAAGAAATAAGCAAATATAAACAGTACCGATGGGAAGTTGCACTAGTGTTATTTATGTTATTTTATCAATTCCGGAATACGCTGTCTGCAGACAAGTGCAGTCTCGTGTGTGCGGGCGTTCTTGCTCTGAAATTTGTGGTGTTTACTCGACGAGTTCAAAATTCTTATAAGTAAACACTTAATGTACCCGCTGAGAAAATGATAGATCGTGTCAAAGTTGATAACTCAATTAGTAACTAGAAGTACGAGCGGCTCGTATTAGGCATACTCATACCGAAACTAAACAAACTAAAAAATTATTTTCTCAATCCATAAATGTCATCAAATAACAGAGATAAATTATCTTGATATTTGATTTAAAATAATATACACTACACAGCCTAGGTAAAGGAAAATGCCGAATACGTACCACTTATGTTATTTTTTGTTACATTTCCCATTTGGTACTGATTTGTATACTAGTAAACGGAAATTACAGCTTTGATATTTCAGGTATATATTGCAATATTTAATATCATTCACTAATAATAAATTAATTTATTACCAACTTTTTTGCAATATGCTACAAAAGATTTGATTTAGACAACTGATAACTTGAATTGTATCTGTACATTTCTTAAATCGTTGCCTTCGAAAATATTGAATTCATGAATTACGATAATTAAAAATATAAGAACTTATTAACTAATATTTATTGTATTAATAATTTATCAAAAAATATTTAATAAATAATAAATAATAAAAAAGTAAAGACGTCGAGATAAAACTTATTCAAATTGATTTTTTCAATTTACATATTTTTATCAATCATTAGTCTTATTATCAATTATCAATCTTATATCATTTAGTGTAATAAAATTGGTAATAGTAAGACTTTGAAAATTCTTGAGATTTTATAAAAATATAATTTAATCGTTATTATAATTCCAAATATATAAACATATTTTTCTAAATCTTCTTTTATGAAAATATAAAAATTCAGAATAAAATTACATTATTATTTACATCAATTGGTTAAAAATTAACATCAGCTGTACCTAATTTTTCAAAGTTGTTATCACAAGACAAGAGATATAATCTGTAAAATAAAGTTTTTATCTTACATTATTCATTTCTTTATTTATTTCAGAATTTGATCATCGGTTAATCAAAATTATAAAATAATTGATGACACACGATTTAAATGCCCAATATGCATTCAGCAATTCTCACCTAGATTTATTCAGGAAATGCGACGTTCATAAATCAATTAAAAAAGAATTACTTTCACAATTAGATGCCGTTTGTTTACAGATCGCACAGATTTGATAACGATTCGGTACGAAATCCTGACAGCTATCGGCCAAGATCGGTTCGGAGTAACAATGACACGCGCGTCTCACGCGCGAGCAAACCTGCCGACGGGTGTCCGTGAAGCCGAGCGGTCGGTCGGGGGAGAGCCCCGGCTCTACGTGAGTATTGTACAGTGAGAAATTCAATTTGGAGCGTTGGAATTCCGCGCAAACCGTGTCGCCCGCGACGGCAGCGCGCGACTCGACTTCGTAAAAAGGCGTTTCGCACGGAATCACACTGTCGGTGACGCGACACGATCCGCGGGATTTTATCAGCTGTAACGGAAGTGCAATGCGAAAGTGTCTTTCGTTTAACGGTTGAAGCGTACCGCTAGACGGAGACAACAATACGGGCGAGAGACGCAGTTGCGATGTCTATCAGTGCTGTTCTGAATCGAATTTGTCGTTTCTTTTCTTTCGCAATTAAATGTCAGTTTAAATGCCTATCATGTCATGTCCAATCATAATACTGCGACATAAAGTAAAGTACAATGTAAGACAACTTTTCTTTATATAAGGTTCTATAGAATGTCTATATAAACTAATAATGAATCAACAATTCTTCGTAACATTTTAATGATTTTAGAATGAATGAAAATTTTGATACAAATATGTCAAGGCTATATTGAAATTTTCAGTAATTTATGTCTACACGTATTATTTATGTATACTAATTTTTTTCATATACATATAATAGCTTAATACAAGTAATATGAATTGTTTTTTATAAATTGGATAATACAATCTAATCAATACTAATTTAGTATTGATAAAATAAAAGTATATAATATTAAAAATAAAAATGAAACATAATTTTTACTATTTATATACTAATAAAAACTGAATCTTGTATGATCCATAGATTGTGTTTACATAGATGACACGTAAAATCTAATAGTTTGCATTATGTACGCGTAATGTTAATTATTTGTATTTTTAGCAAATTTTTCGAATTTAGCGCACGACCTTTTTTAGATAAAAATAAATAAAAAATAAAAATAATTGACTTTTTCTTCAGTTCTGCCGAACAGGCCTAAATGGCAACCTTCCAAGTTCTCTTCAGATGCTACCACAAATCAACTAGCGACGTACGGATTATGCTATTTTTCATCATTTTCGTTAGTTGATAGGTGAAAATAGCTGCCGTACGTGTAATAAGTTTCCATAGTACTGATCTACAGAAACACTCTTGTGTCAATTTTAAATTAAATTTGTCAATACAATGACACTTGATGGATATTAATATCCATAAAAAATATTAAAGTTATTGAATAAAAATATTTTAAGTTGCTTTTATGTATAATAAATTTGTTAGAAATAAACAGGAATAGTTACTTAAGAAAACTCTTAATGCACAGTTGTGCAATAATTTTATTATTATCAAGAGCGTTTCACATAGAAGTTATCTTTATCACTATTTTATCATGCGCGTGTAAAAGTCTCATTCTATCTCTCTCTCGTTCATGATTTTTAAACCTTTCCTATTTGAAATATAGCCTTGACTCTCGTATTTAAATTTCCATTTATTTTAAAAATCATTAAGACGTTACAAAGAATTTATCATTAAAATATTTCTCAGTCAGTTTAAGGAAAGCCTGTGTATATTTAGAAGACAAAGGCGTACGACAATGTGAAACACGCTTGTGAAAAATGATCTAATCTTCAAGATTGTGAAAGGAGTTGTGTGCACTGTCATGAAGTACACTTTGTCCTTACGAAACCTTTCTGCGAGTATATCTCCGTGCAACAGCTATAAACTACTTTTTCGCAGAGAGGATTAATCTATATTATGTTCCCAAGTATAAAATCGATTTATCCGAGTTCCGATTTTATTTACACAGTGATACATATAATAAGTATTCATCTAATCAATACATGCTACAGTATTATATCCATAATATAATGCAACAATTCTAATATTAATATTTAAATTAGAACAAGACAATACAAAGTAAAAGTTCAAATATTAGTTTCAGTTTAAAGAATTTCTTTCGTTACAGTTATATATAAAAAATCATCTCACGGAAATTTTATATGCAATTGCAATTAAAAATACTGTAAAAAAAAATCATAAAAGTTAAAGATAAATATTCAACTGACGGAAAAATTTTATGTCAAAAATTATGATAAGCAGTAAACGCTAATCAAGGGAAAAGAATTGTTAAAACTTTTTACTATATATTTCATCAAATTGTGTGGTGCCATAGTATTTACATTACTTATAAAATACTTCTCTAAAATTTCTTCTTATAATCCAATAGTAGATAGTACTATCGTACACATAGTAATTTTTTTACGTAAAATTTTCTCATACATTTCGTAAAAATACCGATGGTTTCAGGTTTGAAGTGGCGATTAGACTACGAGGCTTCCCCCCGAGCGATCCAACCGATCGTAACGCGAAATCGATCGTGCTCGGGGGGGAGGGGGAGGCATGTATTCGGTGGACTTTTCCAACGAGAAGTGTCTGCGGAAACGATAGATTCCTTTTCAAGACCAACGCTGATCAACGGTCAGCAATCTCAAGGAACGTGGGACACGGACGATCGAGATCCTTTTGAGTTTCGTTGGCGATAACGATTGGTAATAGCACGTACGACATATTATTACCGTCGATCTCGAACCACGAGATCACTCTGGCAAGCCTAATAAGCCGAGGCACCGAGCTGTAGCACTCTGAGAAGCCGAGAAAGAAGAAAGGGAAATAATTAATTTCCCAGCGGCACTAATTAGCCGCGTTCCGATGCCTATTTGCCTAAAAATTGAGAGGGGACGCGATTAGGATCGGCTTTGACTGACAGGACGACGAGGACAGGATAATGCAGAAGATAGCGGTGATGACCGCGACGCAGAAGGCCCACGGCCATCATAACGGCAGCAGCAGCAAACGCTTACGGGGCTATGCAAGTAACGCCTCGTCTGACTATAACGGCTCCTCCTCGACGACCGGTGGCATAGAGTGGCGGCCGCCTCGATACGAATCTGTATGGCAACGTTAACATCACTTCTTGGCGGGTGAGAGTAACAATCGCGCCGGCCGGACAGACGGTTTGCAAAATATAAACGACAGATATCTCACGGACACGAACACGCCTTAATCCCGACGGTCTTTGAAGAGACGCGTCGTCCTCCCTCGCACGGACAACACACATACACACATACGTCCTTGGCTCCCTTGATCCTCCTACGGATTGTGCGTCAAATACGTAAACCGTTGCACGTGTACAAGGCACAACAAAAGTGCTCAATTGGCTTAGATAGCCGGTGATTGTTTATCGGTTGTTGTGCGGAACAACATAAAAGAATTTGTCAGTCGAAACTTGGTACATTTGATAAATTTGATACCTCTGAGGAGAAACTCGCTTTGAACATTGAAATTTTTCCCTTTCCTAAAGATCCCATAGATTTTATAAAAATATCTGATTTAATTAAAAAATATGAATGTGAAATTTATATTCCACACACAAAAAAATGTATTCTTAAAAATGCAAAAGTGCCTTGATTCAAGAATATTTTATATTTAAAATAAAGTATAAATATTTTTTTAATGAAGAAAATAGTACAATATAAATTAATATCATATATTTTATGAAAACAATTGCAAAAAAATTCACGAATTTCAATATAACAATGTTTCCGTAAAAATTAAATTAGTCAAAAAACTTTTCGCAGCAATATAGAAAAATTCAAAGTACTATTGTTACATTCATGGATAATAAATTTTTAATTATTTTAAAGTCGTTTTGTTAGCTACTTGAGTAATGACAAATAAGTTAATTAAATAGTTATTATTACAACTGATACTGATGCGTTTACACATCAGCAAGATACTTTTGCTTTTTAAATTACCTGTCATAGTAAAATTCTTCGACAAATATGCGAAACGAAGAAAGATGTTATCTTTCGAATCAAACATCTGTCAAAATAGAAGAATGTTTATATTATAAATTCAGTTTTTGATTAAATCGCCATAAAAAAGTTATCCGTTGAAATGCAGCAGATGTTAAAGGTCTTGACTGTTTCATACCTCGCCGCGTTTAAGAATTTCTGCTCCCTTCGGAGGGAAGAAAATCGCTCACTTTTCCACCACAGCCCATCCACTCTTTATGGCAGTCCATGCTCATTTTTCCTCGGAACATACCTCGGGCACCTCCCAGCACAAAAAGCACCGTCTAAACATCATCTATATTGGTTCGCTTTAGCGCCATGATCAGCGGTGTGATCATGATGGTGGTGCTCATATGCTACTGCTGTCACAAAAACGTCCGGAAGCATCGACCGCAGGAGTATTCGCAGTACTGGAGAGCCGAACCGGACATTCACAGTCTGGAAGTCTTCACCATGGACACGCATGTAAG
>NW_023416040.1:0-13143 GCF_013373865.1 Monomorium pharaonis
GTGCATGGCGGTCTGAGGTGGCTTGTGTCCGGAACCGCTACTACGCGCCGAACTTTCGCTAGACAGCATAGACACCGTATCCGAGAACGCACTATCGTTATCGGGACTATCGGTGCGCATACCTACAACAAGATCAAACATAAATACATATAAAACTAAATAATTTAAGCTTTACTGTGATAAATAATAATAATATAAAGTAGATTGCTGTGTATGATTTAAGCTACAAATCGTTTTAATTGCGCTACAATAAACGCGAATAATATGTCGCAAGAGAATTTCTTTGATATTCATGCACGTACCCCCTTCATTTTTGATGTCAGTGTTGTCGCTTGGATTGATCCTTGCGCTGGTAGGTCGTCCTGGCCTTTGTGAATCCGGCGCTGGAGTAGCAGCAATGTCGCCATCGCAACGTCGCTCCAAGGCGCACAATTCACGAGGATCGCATCCAGGTCGACATCCTGAGAATCTGCAAAAATACCATCCATGTTGCATATTTTATGTTATGAAAAAGACAAAAAAATACATTCTACATAACTGCGGTAGAGAAGGTAGAGAGCGGTGCATAAATTTTTTCCCGGATTTTTAATATTGAATTATGGCCAGCTATTCCAACTTCTTGGTAAACTTATCTATCAAGTAAACATCTATCTTCATTTTTTCTTCATTTTTAAATAAAAGAAGATATATATATATATTTATATATTACCTGATAAGTTTACCAAGAACAACTGGCTCTTAATCGCTTTCGTTCATCATCTTATTTTAATATTCTTTTTAGAATATGATAAAAAATTTCGTCACACGGTTCTCAGGAAACGGTTAACGTAAATTTGAATTCATCCTCAATATCTGTTTCTTATGCACGCTCGCATCGTATACATAACTATCACAATCAATATGTGACATCACGCATACATGGAGCTCGTCACAGCAATTAACGAAATTAGCAGTCGGCAATTCAACCGAGTATCTCGCACACGAATGTCCAGTGTGTGCACGTACAGCACTCGAAAAAAATGTATGGTAATCATAATTTTTAGCGAGCTTTATGATCCGTTTGATAACATTGCATATATTATTTTATATGTACAATATACTTGCAAAAAAGGCAATTTTTCTTTTCGAAAAGGTTGATTGTTTTCGTACTGTCAAGAATAATCATAATTATCAATACTCATAATAACGAAGGAAACAATTTAGACAGTTACGAACAATCCAAATGTAGAGTCCTGCAAATGTCAGAATGTAAAATGGTGAAATAATTGGAACAAATAACAATTCGAAAGAATTATTTTTAATTGAAACCGAAATAACGCACGTAATCGTACTTCGCGGAATATTTCGTAATCACGTTGGATATGAGTAGTAATATGAATTTGTACAATTCATGGTAGGCGTGACACTGCGTCGAGTCGCAAAAGAGGACAGAAGAGCGAGCGAGATCGACACTGTCGGAAACGCCTCTCTTTTGCTTCGCTGATAATGTCAGGTCGCTACGAAAAGGTACGGTGCAACGCCATTAATTGGTAATGCGGGAATTAGTGTCAAGACTGTTCTCATGACCAACGTAAAGGGGCCAGGTCAGCTTCTCAAACATCAAGAAAATATTATAAGCATACCAGAATACTTTGTTTAATTTTAGAACACTTATATTAATCGAATGATTTAGTCAAAGAAATTTATATTAAAATCAGCGATATAAAACATCTAAAGGCGATCGAGAGAAAAACGCACATTGTCGCTGAAAACTTCCACGACAATAGCAGTACGATAATATAAAATGCAATTGTACTTTAACGTACCGAAATATTTACATTTTTAATATTATAAAATGAGCTTACTCTTCCGGCTTCGATTCGATTTCTTACTTGTCATACTTTAATCCCCTGATCTTGGCATAGAGATGTAGCAACGATAGTGAAATGCCTCGTGCTCTTTGACCGTATATTCTGTCGCGTTCTTAATTGATTGCAGGCGATTGTGTGAACTCGCGCAGTTTTCGGCGTGCAGTTTTCTGCAACTTTTTCAAGAACGCAACGCTGCGTTCGTCGCTGCGGCGAATGACGTTCACCCCATGGAATGCGAACGATATCACCGCGCGAATCGTCACGAGCGACGGCGACGTTTACCCGCGAAACCGCCGACGTCGTCGTTGCGAATGCGAAAGAGAACCCGTGGAATCTCGCGAACGTTTATCATGCAGATTCGTACGCGCTCGTCGTCCGCCTCGAATTTCTCACGCGAATTGCCCGCGGTTTGTATCGCGGCGGAGAACCGCCGAGAAAACTTCGAATTAATTACGCGAGATGTAATTCCAGCTGATCCGCGTTGCGTAGATGCATATCTGTACATCATGGATACAGAAGAAGTTTCTTATTCAACATAACGTACGGATTACATGTTGAAATTAATGTTAGTTTAATCCGCCTCAATTTGCATCTTCGTTAAATACAAGAACGGCATACGCGGCACTTAAAATTCAGTATCGGATAATCATTATGCGGACTTTATGTATTCGTCGCGTATATATCGACAAAACGGCGAGGTCGCGATTGCGGTATTGTAATACCGAGCTGCAGCAGATGTGACAGCATCGGAAAACTAATAGAATTGCAGAGATGATGCGACGGCGCGGGGCATTCGCACCGCAGCAGATACCCGGTGCGTTCCGGAAAGTTACTCGAGAGTTACTCGAGAGGCGCGGTGAATGAAAATGAAACCGGTATGTGTGCGTCGCGCACTTTCCACGAGATGTACGAACGCGCGAGTCGAGGAGGTGTACTCGGGCCGTAACTACCGTTACGGCGATGTTACGCGGAGGTACGCGTCGTACGACTCCGCCGTGGCTCACAAAACATCTTGACGTGGATAAACCCGCACGAACGGCCGTTCGCATTCAGAAGACACGAGCGAGAGCGCGTGAGTCACACGACTTTCTGACACGACGCGTCATCGATCGCTTTCGATGACGGAATCCACGAAGGACAAGGGAAGCGTACGAAAAATTGGCAGCAAAATTTTTTAATCTGCATTTAACAAAGTTAAAAAAAAAACAAACTCCGAAAGAAGACAAAGTAGAAAAAATTACGCATTTTTTAAAATAACGGAACTAACTTTCATTAAGAAGTGACTAATTTGAATTGATAATAAAGGAGCTATGCAAATTTTTTGTAAGTAATCTGCTGGAGTGTGAAGAGTGCGAAATTATGTATTAACTCTTCAGACTAAGTTCGTCTCAGGGTAAATTCAAGTCTTAATTGCCAAGGCTTCACCGTAGAAGACGGTCCTAGCTAGATAATCACAGATTACATTCTCACTTGTGACTCTGTATTCATGCATAAAATATAGAAACAAATATAGATACTTAAAATTTTCATTATTTTTTTATCATCACAAATATTATCGCGAGAATATTTCTTACTATTTTCTTTTACTTCTTCTCATTAGAAAAAAATTAAATAAAAATATATAAATTACACGGATAAAAATGAAAAAGTTAAATGAAAAAAATTTTCAAGCGATGCCTCTCGTAAACAAATTTTTCTGTTCTTTTAAAGGGCACTGAACTTGATCGATGGACTTTGTCCAGCTACTTAAAATGCTCTGTAATCGTTTTTCACAACGATAAGACGTAGCGCTTGTCAATTTTTTGAGTTTATTTACGCAACGGTGAGATTTGCAGGGACAGTTTGCACGAAAAGAAATACACATCCAAACGCGTATCGATCTTCTTCTCTATGATATGACAAGGGGATAAAGAAAAATGAGAAATAAAGGATTGGGGAAAGGCACAATGCCAGCTTTTACGACGAATCTCGTGGCCGCGCCATTATCGGAAGGGGTCGTCGGAAAAAGATAAATGTTGTGTGTTGGGTAAACACGGGAATGGTCGTACGCAACGTATCTGTCAGATTTTTTCTACTTTTTATACCAATACATATTTCCATAGAGAGAGACGAATAAATTTGTAATAAAAGAGCTCTGTGTAGTGATGGTCAATTTATAATCTGCATTGACTTTAATATGTATAACAAAAAAAAAGTTCTGTGTAAAACTTGTCGACTCTGAAACAAAAACTTCGGAATAAATTAACCTTGAAGTTAAAACAAGTTGACAATTAATTTGTAAGTTTTCATACAAATGATGGACTTTTTGCATTTTAATTCACTATATTGAGAAAAAGAGATTAATAGCACACAATTAAAAAATGCATTTTTCAATGTAAAACTGTTGATGTTCAATTTAATCATGGAAGATTATATATATCACCACAGAGATTAATTAAATTGAATTTTAGCTAGTCTTATTAAAAATGAAAGAAATTATGACAATTTTAAACGTGATTGCATTCAAACGTTTCTTTGTCAAGATTAAAAACGTGCCCTGTAAAGTTCATAATGACATATTAAAACGTCTTGATTACATATAAAATGTGTAACTGCAGATATGTACAAAATTATTTATAAATAAATGGATTATCAAAATTAATGAGCAAAATAGCGATCGTTAAATTTTCATCGAATCTGTTTCTGTTGTAGCAAGAATATAATTGTTATAAAAGGCAGCTTTCCACTGGCTTTCTAAGTTAAAGTAAATTATCACATAGACGAATGCGTAAGTGTGACTCGGCTCGCCGTTAATTTACGAATTCTCGTCATCGCGTGGCGCTAAATTGCTGCAAATTTAGTCGAGCACATTGTCATGACACATTGTTGAAAGCTGCGCTTTCTTTCAACCTGCACCGCTCGAGCTCTTACCGCTTATCGAGCATCGTAATAAATTTTTACGATACAAATGTTCAATCACCCTCAGTATAATGAAACTGATAATTCGGACACACGAGTTATTCAAATTCTCGTCATTATTATTATTAAGTTAACTGATCGAAGCAATAAGAAGTATGGTTAATTCTACCGTTGTTATTAAAAGCGCTAATTTCTTTGCCGACCTCGGGAATATATCTTACACTCTCATTAAGAACCCCAAGGATCTGCTGTAAGTCGATTATTAATCTGTTTTCAAGTTTCTTTTACCGCGGCTGTGAATTCAAAGAAAATTCTCATATCTATACCTTTGACCGTGAGATAGCCCAATATGCTCTCGTTGCTACCGAAGTGCCCCAGCATCTTCCACCCTGTTGAACAAGGCGTTGTCGATCCTCTCGAATACAATCTCGTTTTCCGTGCGATCGCAAGTTAGGATCGCACCCCGATGAGCCTCTCATCGGAACGAAAGAGCATCGTCACCCTATCATCGTCCGCGTTTTGCATAATCACTTCTCGATTTAGTCAGAAATCCGCTTGTCGAATTATCACTTTATAATCGCAGACGATGTAATACAAACTTTTATGGCTACACTGAGATCTCTATTTTCGATCGTTTGAGCGATTAAAGATGCCATCGTTTTTAATCATTTTTTTCACTGTCATTAAATAATTCGTGAATAAAATATTGAACGTTAAAATCGAGAGTCAAAAAGTTACATCGCGACAAGAAAGTCAGGTGGACGATTTTCACAGGACAAATATGTTCGCGTCATGTTTAATTGGCACTCATCACCTCGCCCAATGTTAAATAAATTTTTCCATTCTATTATTAAAGCTGCAATTACGAGAAATTGAAATTAATTAATTCTTTGGCAATGAAATTTTCATCTCGCAGAATAATATCGCAAGGCGTTGCCTGAGGCAAATATTTTCCTATTTATTTATTATATATATCGCTCGCACATTTATTTATAATGAAATAAACTTCAAGAATTTATCTGCGGTGAGCAAACTATGTGACGTTCAGGAAAAATGCAAAGCACACGGTGGTTTCGATCCCTCAGAAGATGCACCGGAGGGTTAATCCCGGGTATTCGACCGACCGGACTCACGACGATGCACTATCGACGAGGGGATTATACGGAGCCACACGGTGAACACGACGCGCGCGTCGCGTGCGACGGCACTAGACTAAAGGCCTTAAGGTGAACATACTCGCCTCTCGCCGTGAGTTTTCCGCGCGTCGCGCCTGCGTGTAGGTACTTACGTGCCTTCGTGTGGTGTACGTGCGCACGATTTACGCATGATAAAAAGGGTTGAGAGAGCACCGGTTGACTTATGTAAACGTCTATTGACTATAAATAAAATCCTTCCCTCCGCTCTTTGAAACTGTGGCGTCAAAAATATTACGTCGAGCTGATCGACGGATGCGCTGACCGATTTTGGGCCTCAAACGGCAACGAATCAATAGAATCAATATCTCTTGGATCAGTTATTTTTTTATGATAAAAGATTGTCGATACCTGAAGTATGAGAACCTCTGTGAAAACTTCATGGAATTTATGGAATCCCTTTGATCGTGGAGATCCTGTGGATAGCGTGAGTCATCAGGGGGGCAGAGTATCAAGATATTTTTTATCGAATTTTATAAATCAATTTGAATATTACTCTAAATATTTTCAGCGTGAAACTTTATTGTCCTTAAAAATCCTGCGCTTCTATTATTTGCGAGCGAAATTTTGTCAGGCAACGGTCAGCACCTAAGCTTACTCGCTTTAATAAATGCGATACTTGCACTTCAAGTACCGCATTTATGTCACGCGGTATAGGCGCGTACGCACGATTATGCGTGCGAAAGGGTTGAACGCGTCATTGACTTACGCAAGCTTTTATGAACACCATAAATAATACGGTGTAACCCCGCCGCTGAGTAATAATGGCATAATTTTATTACAATAATGTTACGACGTTATAGATGCGTTGTGCCGCGTATACGTGCATAATAAATTTAATATTTTAAATAATATTCTCACAAAATGTATTCCCAAAACGTAATAAACCCGCAATAATTGCGTTGCCGCAAACTGGATCGTAGTACAATGGGCGAGCTTCGATTACAAAACATTTAACGATTCGAGCATAAATCGAGCATAAACGAGCCCTGTTATCGCAGTAGGCGAATAAACGGATCAGAGAGTTCGTATCGATTAAAGTCCGGGCGCCAGAATGACGATTTGATAAATGGCAAAGACGACGTCGGCGTATGAGAGTGCACCGAGGCGTTCCATCGATCCCGCGTGTCATTGAGATAGGGGAGCTGTGACGAAATAGTGGCGCGGAAAAATATTGAATTAATAATGTCGATATGTTTGTCGGCGTCTCGCGATTCCGCTGGTTCTGTATCGAAGGAAAATTAAATGCGGGAGAGATACCGGATATCTGCAATCGCGTTACACTTTTGTGTTACTCGTTACAATGGACCGTTTTGTCGTATTACTACATTATGTACTGTCGTACTATATCGTGCTGTGTCGTTGTCGAAACGTCGAACCGGTCGCAAAAATCTCACTTGGACGATGTAACAGTGTCGCTTTATTGTTAAATATGCATCATTTCAATTCCCGTGGACAGCTTCAATTTCCACCTCTCAACGCTCGTTTAACGCGTTCGAAAAAAAATTAATTTATGCACGAAACAACAGCCGGCGATCGGGCGAACCGTCGCGCCGCAATTAGAAAAATCGGACAGAGCGAATCTCAGCGCGGCGATTCGGTTCAGCTTTTTACTCCGCGCGCGGAGTAAAATGAACTTTTTTCACTTTCCCCGCGATCGCGATCGCGAGCGAGGAAGGAAGGTTCGTTCACCCTGCCGATTATGCGAATACGCAAATGCGCTCGATAACGCAGTAACCTAGATTAATCGAGCTGCATAAATCAGCCGTGCTGACGCGGCGCGCCGCTTCTTCGGCTGCGAATATTTTCGCGCTATTTTCGCAAACGCTTCTCTCTTCGCTTCGATAAGCTCGCGCCAGTGTAAACGCCAGTTTATATCGTAGTATAAATCATTCTTAACTCCTCTCTTCCCTCTGACCCGCGTGTATGATGTAATACGATCGGCAAGTTCCACCAACGTATTAATTATAAACTGATCTTTACGCTGTGTACTTTTCGGAAGTGATGGCGAGGAGGGAATGGAACGGGAACGTTCCGTTTAATTCTTTCAATTATGCGTCTGTACTTTGGACGTGTAAAAGTATGAAAACGAGACTTGAGCATCAAAACGAAATACGTCAGATGCATTAGATTGTTCATTAGATTGTCGTATCGGCGCTTGGTTTCAATACTTCTTAATTGAGCGAGTGATATCCTACTTTTCAATAAACTTACTCCGCACCTCGTGGGAAATATCCATTTCAGCGCTGTCGGGCTCCGGCACACGATTGCATGCGTTAATTAAAAGTTATTCACTGTTCTCCACCGAACGCGATGACTAATAAACGTTCGAGAATATTTCTGCGAAGTTCAATAAATGTACTCGGTCGGAAATTTCTTGCGTAGCTTTAACTTAAATGTTTTGAAATTATACCGACCGGCAAAAAAAGTCTTTGTCTGTTCTCAGCGATTGGACGGATGATAGATTGTAATAGTCACTTTACGTGTTGTGTGCAGTAACTTTTTGCTCGTAACCGATTGCACCGTAGTCGTTGCAGTCATTGCGCAACTCACTTTCATCGCGTGCTTTCATCTTTCAGATTGCGATCCTCGCGATAACGCATCGGGAGAGATATTTCTGCTTTCTGAAATTTATTATTATTAATTCCAAACTTTCAAACAAAGTTTCGTTCTCCCGTAAAACCTTAATTGCATGCGATAAGGTTTTGAAAGGCTTTTCCAATCGCGAAGCTGCGAAGAAAAAAATACGCGTTCTCCTTTTTTCTAATTACTTCGTAAACGAAATTCATCAAAATCTTCCTCCCCGTTCTCCGCAATTAAACGGGCGTAATTACTAAATTAATTATCCGGCGCGTCAGACACGAATTTAATCGATCGCGCCGACGGGTCTCGATCGACTTTTCTGAACTGCGAGAAAAAAAAGTGGAATCGATTAATTAACGCTCGCGCGTAACACGTGAGAAAATGTAAGTGCGAGTATTAATGAAAGTACATTGGGGAGATAAAGCTCGCGTATCTTTTATTGGCAGAGAGTATTAACTACGATCGACGCGATCGACGACGCTCGTAGTAGTTACCTCGCGGTAGTTTAACCCGATTCCGATGGTGTGGCTGGAAACCGGTCGTCGCCGCCGTCCGAACGGGACGATGACGGATAAAAGCGATTAACCACTCGCGCGCGCCGCACCGGTTCGTTTTCCGCTCAGGCTGTTTTCCACGCGGCGTGAAATCGGAAAAGTGCCGGACGCCGATGCACGCACTCGCCTGTGGCTAATACATATTTACGCACTCGGTAAGCCTCGCACTTTCTACGAGATAGCGGCCGTGCGAGTAGTGGCCGCTACTCGCAGCGAATTGTTGCCGATGACGCCCGATGGAAAACACAACCGAAGGAAACTGTGGCAAGACGGTTTACTTACAATCTATCACATATCCAACAGAATCGCAAAAAGACTCGCTGCATTTCGTATGTTACAATCAACGTACGTATAATAATACACGTGTCTGCACGTAATGCTTTCAATGTTATGTCTTACAACTGGCGTCCTAGTGGATTTTTCACGAGCAACCGGTCGACTTTACCTTTTCTTTTTCTTTGTAAAACGCCCGTGGTAAGATATTCTCCCGCTCTCGCTGCTAATTGACAGTTGATACATCGCGCGCGAAACGAACGACACTCGCAATGAACCTCGCATGTCGTAATTACTGCGGCAATTTGTCCGAGCTGCCGGCGGGCAGATTGATTTCCGTTAACATCGATGACGGTTCAATCGGCGTTTCATCAGCTATTCGTTTGTGACTCTGTAAAAGCAATCCCGTTTACCACGTGGATCCTACATTATCTACTTACTCAAATGCATTCGTTAATGCATTTTTTGTACATTTCTCTATAAATATAATAAAATTACAGTACGTGTTTTCATTTGATTTCTTTTTTTATTTAGCCGATCATTAAAAATTAGCGGAACGTGTATTAGGGAACGAGAGAAGTATGTTTTCGTGTTTGAAAGGGACATGGATATTTCTATGATGTGCCACGTAAAAATGAAAGATATGAAAAAATAAGTGGAAAGATAAAGAGAGGGAACCCAAGGTCGAAGTACGATCGCGTGTCCAAACGAGCTTTGTTTAATTAACTAATGAGCCTCGCCCTCCGTGACGTGACTTGGCTTTGGTTCGACAGATGCACCCTTCGTTGCGTGTCCAGTTTTGTCGGGAACACACGTGGATGCGTCGGAAGAGAAAATCGCCAGTTAAACATGAAAGAATTACGTGGTAATTGAACCATTTGCATCTTTAACTCGCGGTCATTGCTTAGAGCGCTGCAATCTAAAAGAATCTTGACAGAGGATAAAAATCCTTCGATCAATATAAAAATAAAAGCTTATCAGCTTATTAATTAGTTTCTATTTTGTCCATTACAATTTATTTAATAATTAATGTTTTAACAAAAATTTAGAAATTAATTTAAGATTATAATAAACGTATACATACGATACAGACAGAAAGGAAAGAAGTTAAATGTCAATGATTATTACTTGTATAATATATCGTATTTTTTAATTTTAACGAAATATCGCGAATTCCTAGATAATTAAACAAATTATCGAGCGTGCGTATCGAATCGCCTGCGAAGAAACGTAATTAAAGGTTAAATGTCAAATAATAATCTTAGAATTGCTACCGCGCGACGTGTGGCTGAAGGTGCAGCTATACACAATCGTATCGCAATCGTTAGAATGCACCGCCATACAACTGCAAGCCGTAATAGCAGTCGTTTGGGTCTGTTGCAACAGTAGTCTAATTTCCTACTAAGCATTTTTCACAATACGTTATTATGTCTGCCATCTTGGTTTAAAAAAAAAGTAGCAAAGACATTAAACAGAAGTATAAAATACTATTTCGTTTCTTGTTCATGAGGAAAGTATAATTATCAGGTAAAGAGCATAAAATAAATATATATTATTCTATTTTCATGCATAACTCTCTTCCGCTAGAACTTTGGAATAAATCTTTGTCATAAGTTATGTCGTCTTGCCGCTTCCCTGATATCTGTCTCAATTCTCAAGGCAAAAGGTCGTTCTCGGATTAGAAGGAACAATTTCTCGGAGAGAATGTATGATATTAAAGCGTCGAAAGGGAGTCTTCTCGTCGTCGTAGCGAATGCGGCGGAAACGTGGAAAGCACCGAAACGGAGAGTGAATTCAACGGGCATTTCGAGGAGAAGCGATTGCGACAACTTGAGCTACGGCGAGACTCAAATGGAGGCATTAGCGTAGATGTCGAATGGGGAAGACGAAACATCGTCGTAACATTCGCAATTCCGAGGAAACCGACGACGCCGTCGAGATATTTTCTCGGCGACCTTAATAAAATTTTGACAAGCGTGGCTAACATGTCGCTGGACTGAATAAGAATATTATGAAAGAGGCACTGTTTTTTTTTTCCCAGTGAGAGTTTATGAGTCATTACTAATTTAAGGAGAGAAACTATTGAGTCAAGTTTATAAACTACTCAAGTTGAACTGCGAAACAGCAGCAGGCGATTTCAAGATTTTTTTTCAACTTTTTAGCATTTTCGGAACTGAGTTATTTTATTTAAATCTTCCCAATTCGACATAATCTGTGTATTTCGCGCTTTTTATTCTTTCTAGTAAAATATATTAATTTTATTACAAGATTAATACATTATATTTTTGTATGTATTCTTTCAATCAAATTACAAAATTATTTAATCATTTTTTATTGCCTGAAAAAGAGCGCTGAGAGGCGAGTCTTTTTTTCTTCTTCTTCTTCCTCTTCCTCTTAAATTCTAAATTGGAACTCGTGTGAAAATTCTTCCGCATTTCTCAGCTGAATAATTTCAGTTGCTTAATTAAAAAATGACTATTAAATCGTTCGTATCTCAAATATAAATCTTTTATCTAAGTAGCTCATCTACATGTTTTTCAGACGAGATTCAAGTAATAACGTCTACAAATGCCTAAATTTCTCAACGAAAATAGCAGAAAAGTAGCGCGGTGAAGTCATCAAGGCGTCATACAAAGGAAGCGACAAGGAAAGAACTAAAGGAGAGAAGACGGAAAGTCTCGGTGAATATTCAGTGAGCCGCACAAGGAAGCGGATGATGCGGGGGTGGCTTAAAGAGAGATGACATTAAATAGGGGCATTAATAGGAATGTCAAACGAGGCAATGACATTCTTTTGTTCGTCCATAATTTTCATGATTTTATGCGTCCTGGGTTCTAATAAATTTTTTTGTTTACGCTTTATCTTATTATATATCAATGTTTTCTATATATATTAATTTAAAAAGTACATTTTGGAATGTAGAATTGATTTGTTAATAAATCTTGTACTTGTAATCCTAAATTATTATATTATAATATAAATTCTTTCTATATTGCAAATAAATATATAAAAAATTCTATAAAAAATAGCAAAATTATATTTATTATAGTTTCACCAAATATCTCGAGCTGTATCGCGTTCAATCGACGAGAATTATCATCGAGCGTTGTCCTACGTTGGAATAAGTGGAGACGTTTGACGGTCCGATATGATGATTTATGGACGAGCGAGGAGGATTGATGCGTTCGTCGACATTGATCCCGTTAACGACAACGGTCACTTCTATCCTGCGGATTCGTGCAAATCGCCAGAAGCCGTTAAAATAGCATCCGGTTGCGCTCGACACGATCGCGCGAGATGAAACAGCGAGACGTTTCAATGGCGGTCGCAAGTTACGAATAAAATTACGGAGCACCGGGATAAAATCGTGGATCTTCGTAGAATAATCGAGCGAACAAAATGGTTGGCTTGTAGGTGAAGCTACTTATTAGAGTCTGTGTGAAGTTAGCACCGCATCTTTCAAAATTGTAAGTTTTATCAAGAGTACTATTTGCACCCCAAAGAGTACTAGAGTTCCTGATAGGTATTAGCAAGAGTACCGCCGAAATATTTAGAGAAATTGCAATTTGAAAATATGAGGTGCTAACTTCCCGTGGCACCGCAACATGAAAAATATATTGTTTTAAAGATCCTATCTTAAAGTACTCGAAAAGTACTACAGTTCCTGATACATTTTAACAATAGTACCAACCGCCAAATATTATAAAAAAATTATTGAAATTTGGAGATGGCACCGCAAAATGAAAAAAATATTGTTTTAATGATCCCATCTTAAAGTACTCAAAAAGTACT
>NW_023416041.1:0-25000 GCF_013373865.1 Monomorium pharaonis
GGACGCGTAGCGTGTGAGCAAAAATGTCGCGGGCTCGCAAACATTTCAAAGAAAAACGCTCGGTCCGTAACAAATTCCGAGAAAAGAATCACCTGGTGCCAATTTATGGGATGGATCGCTGAATGCGTGCATACTCGCGTGCATAATAACGTGTTTCGTGCGCGACAAAAGGTATCGAAGCTCATCGAAAGATAACGATTTTTCGCGACGACTTTTCGGAATTTCGTCTCTGACGTACGTTCAACCGAGGTGTCTCCACTCATAAAAGACGCGTTATTCGTCGCGGCCTGTACTCGTAAAAGCGTACTTGTCGCCGGTACAATTACGTCCGATCGCATTATAATCGAAACGAGGGTCGTGAACGATTGACTCGGGCGTGATTTAACGCGCGTGCGAAATCTCATCGGAATATGAATTTGCCGACTGACAATCGTCAGTAAAGAGCAGATCGGTGGGCCGGGAAGGGGAGGGAGAGAGAGAGGGATCTGATCGGGTTGGACCCGTACAATGGACCGACAATGGCATGTCACAATAGCATGATCAAGGTCCAAATTAGATCGGTCTATCGATTGGTTCGTTGACTCGCGCGCGACAAGCTCGCGCGATAATGCGCGCGGATGCGACCGTGACTCGTATTTCTGACGATGGGAAGTCGCGCGTGACGTCAGAATCCATATAGCGACGCGCTATCCGGCGAAATCCGAGGAGTTCAACGCGAGGGCGAGATCCGTTTTGGACGCGCAAAGTCCTCGTGGCGTTATCCTCCCGCCTCCTGATTTATTTCCGTCCGCGAAAGCTCCGATTGCACGAGAATCCAGATACCAATTTTACGCTACGAAATATTCTCGTTCCCACCGTGAAGAGCGGGATGAAAAAAGAAAAAGAGCTGCTCCCAATTACGTTCGTTATTCATATATTCTCGTCCGCGTCTCAAAGTCACCCTGATTGACAAAGCCGGGGCAATTAATGAGCTCGAGTCGCTCGAAACAGTCACGGGACATTTCGTAAATCACGCTAAAGGAGCTCGGAAAGCTCGCGCTACGTGATGCCGAGCGTTAAAGGAGCTTAACGACGTCGCTGGTTCGGCTAGTAGTATAGGTCAATCAGCCGGATCAGTCAGCCGCCGTTCGGCGGACAATCGCTGGTCATCGTCGTTGCCTCGTGGCGTCGTCGCCGGTTGCTGGAGGAACGGAGGAGGCGGTCGAGCGTATTGATGCAGGCAGGCAGGCAGGCAGGCAGGGCAGGTTTTTTGGCTCCGTGCTGCGCGCCGAGTCGAGAGGGAAAAACCCCCCGTATCTCGCGCGTCAATCCCCATCCCCTGCTCGTCACCCCCATATTCATCCCCCGCGTATAACCAGCACCTACCTACCTACCTACCTACAAACCTACCAACCTATCTACCTACCTACCTACCTACCTACCCCCTGCAACCCAGACCTATAATTTCCAGGCAACGCAGAGGCCTACACCCTGAGCTCGGAGCCGGGCGAGGACCTGCCAGGCGCCGGCGGAGAGCCAGGAGGGTGCGCACGCGCGCACCTTCCGCCACCACCGCCACCACCACCACCACCACCACCGTCGCCGCCACCGTCGTCGACGGCGACGTCGACGTTGACGACGATACGCCGCCGCTGTAGCGGGGGAAGGGGCCTGTTTACAGGATAACAGGATCCTCTTCTCCTACGATCGCGCCAGTCCACCGTCGCGATACACCACCGGCGCATCTATCCGTCGCGGCGCGGCGGCCGTACGACCGCGCACACGTACATGTACGCATATGCACACACACACACAAACACACACACACACACACACATATAAATATATATATATATACATACACGCGCACGCACACACACGCACATATGTACACGCAACCCTCGGAGGCGCGAGAGCTCGATCTCGCACGCCACGCGCGTGTCTATCCGCTCTGCTCCGCTCCGCTCGCGCGAAACCGCGCGATTATCGCTCTCTTTTTCACAGCCGTCGCCGCCGTCACCGTCGCCGTCGCCGCCGCAGCCGCAGCCGCAGCCACCGCCGCAGCCACCGCCGCGGGGTGTGTGTGTATGTGTGTGTGCGTGTGCGTGTATGTGTGTATGTGTGTGCACGTGTGTATGTGTATCTTCTCTTTCCACTTCCTCTTCCTCTTCTCGGCGCAGAGAGAGAGCCTATGTGCGGTGGTGGTGCTACCCGCGCGTTTCCCGATATCGTTCGGCAACAGGTGAGTCACACACTCTCGCGCTCCCTGTTCGTCTATCCGCCCGCACACGGTCTCCACGTCGTCCTTCTCCACTCCGTTCAACGTTTCCCCGTGTAACGCGCGTGCATCGCACGCGTGCTGTTTACCCTGCGCTTTTACCCTCCACGGTTCTCGCCGTCGCGGCGCGGCGATGAGGTAGGCGCTCGCTCGCTCGCTCGCTCGCTCGCTCATTCATTCGCTCCCTCGCTCACGCGCGCTATAGTTTCTCTCGCGATTTCACGGGGTTGCGTAGTCGGACCCGATAACTGCGCTTCCGTCAAGGACGCACCTGCCCGTCGCGTACTGTCATCCGTCCGTTTCCGTCGGTGACTTTCCAATTGCATTCGCGAGGGAGCGAGAAAGGAGACGCGCCGACGGGCGACGACGAAGGCGCCGCGCGAGAAGAAGAAGAGGAAAAAGAATTACGCGCGGGACAGGAGCAGGATTGGGGTCAGGGCCAGAGGAACCCTAGGTAGGATTCCTAACGTCGCCGCGGGGCCGCCGAAAATCGGGGGATGCTGTTACACGCAGGGGTGCGCTCGTACTACGTTACTACTAATACCGCTAACGGTTCGCGCGTTAATATCGATTTACTGGAGCGGATAACGCCCGTTAACGTCAATCCAACGAGAACTTATGGCGATTAGGATTTTACGCGGCGATATTAATTTTACGGGAGGACGTGGGCGAGAGAAGGAGAGAGAGAGAGAGAAAGGGAAGAAGGAGCGTCTCCTCCTCCTCCTCCTCCTCCTCCTCATAACGGGAGGGTAGGACTGGTAGCTGACGAGGGAGGAAGGAAGGAAGGAAGGAAGGAAGAAAACGGACGCGACTCGAAGCGAAGGACGGTCTCTATCAGGAATCATATTTCCTGCACGGGAAGTCCTTCGGAGAAGGGTGTAGGAGGGATGAGAAATACCGCTTTCAACCCTTTTCAACCTCGTTCAACTTCTGCCATTTTATTCTGTTTTTCGTGTCATCTTTCTCTCTCTCTCTCTCTCTCTCTCTCTCTCTCTCTCTCTCTCTCTCTCTCTCTCTCTCTCTCTCTCTCTCTCTCTCTCTCTCTCTCTCTCTTCTCGATCGCGACCTTTATTCGCCGCTAAAAGGATAGATTGTTATCGCCATTGATACCTAATCATTACCTTTTAACAAATGGAGACGTACGTGTGTGCAAAAGGCGTGTATGGCTAACGATAAAGCGCGCAACCAATCACGTTTTCATAACAAATTGAATAATTAACGAAGAGTCGCGTCAATCGCGCAAATTGTCCCCGCCACCGAGCATCCGAGTAATAATGGTTCGAGAAGTCGATATTTTTGTATTGGGAACACGCGAAAACGATCTCCCACGTCCGGCGATGAAAATGCGAAAAATGAGCTCGAGCTATCTTCCCTCGCGAAGAACGAGAATTTGCTATGCGTTTCAAATGTCGTGACATAAAATTTACAGAGGGAAACAGATACTCCGCGCGTTTTTATTCCTTAAAAGAATTTATTTTTATGCCGTCATTGAAACGTGGACGTAAAATTAAATTGATAACAGATTTTCCCTTCCTTTTTCTTTCTTTCTTTTCCTGTTTTTAGATCTCTATCTCTTTCTGTCTTTCTTTCATTTCTTTCTATTCAGTCGCCTTTCTAAAGGGATTTCAGTTATGTATACATATGTGAAGACGCTCCTTTTGCATTATATATGTTTAGGAGCACAATTTCGTTCCTTCTATTCACAACACGTTGTCGAGTATCAAAAGGAACATCCGAAGATTTTTCTCTCCTCGCAAAAATATCATTTTCTCGCGTTTTTCGAAGCCCCCTCGAAATAAATGTTTAACTTACGATTGAAAATGGCGACAGTAAACAGTCAGTTTTTGTATTTTATAGCGAATCGATATCGGGGAATTCCAGTATTTACGGGATTATCTAACGCACCGGGATGAAAAAGCGAGTTTCCAAATTGAACCGCAAAGTTGCGAATGAACAAAACGAAACCTCATTTCCGCTTAATTTCAACTTCCAATGCCGATAATTAAAAAGTTGCTAGTGATAGCGATACCTCGGATAAATCCGATCCCCGATTGAGAAAGAATCTCGTATTTGGTCATTTCGCGTGCAACAAAAAACGCATAGAAGAGATTTAATTAATCACGAGGCACAGAGACTTCAAAATTAAATCTTCACAAAACCAAAAAAAAGGGTCAATTGTAGAGAGAAGATCACGCGTCTCTTTTAAAAAATTAAATAAAATAAAATAAAAGAGAAATTTATTTCTATGAAGTGGACCAAAAATGAAACTACTATTTGATACTGTATCAAAAATAAGTTAATTAAAGCGCGTATTTAATTTTCCAAATTTTAGCTTTACAAAATTAAATACGCGATATTAAAACTTGGAGATTATTTAGAAAATTCCCGAAAATGTCCCATCCACTATATCTCTGTATTACTAAAATGTGCACTAATATTGTGCACGTGTAACGTAATTGTTTCATTTTGCAATAAATTAATGAAATCCCTTTAATGTTTGGTATTTATCTCAACGTGAAGAGATAGAGTATATTTATAAGAATTACAATGGATATATAAAATTAAATCAAATGCTTTGAAAATTGTAACAAAATTTGCCATAACATGATTGCGCTATATAAATTCCTCTTCTCTTTTTCTCTTTCTTTTTCTTTCTCAGTTGTTTAAATTTGTCCGCTAATACTCCTAACGTAATCTCTCAATTCTCGGTAAAGTCTATTTTAATTTTCGCGATTGTCTTGTAGGTGGGACAATACGAACGGATACCAGGGATGGGAGAGGAAGAAGTGAAATGGAATTTAACGATGTGAATTCCTGCTCTCGCGATGATCCGTGGAGGGTGACTCGCAATTTCACGGAGCGAATTCCTCTCGGTCCGTCCGTTTTTTTTTTCGCACGGTCGCGCCAATTTGCAACAATTTCCGCGTAACAAAGGCAGCGATGAAAGTGATGTGTTTAAAATCAATGTAATTTCGAGCAATCTGATTTCGCGCAGCGTCACACAGACATACGTCACGAACGAACATTTCCCGGGATCGCTTTCCCGATATTACACCGATATTTTGTCGTCCTTCCCTCTCAATTCTTCTCTCTCTCTCTCTCTCTCTCTCTCTCTCTCTCTCTCTCTCTCTCTCTCTCTCTCTCTCTCTCTCTCTCTTTCTAGAGCGGCAGAATAACGTGCTCGTGATTTTCGATTTTGACAGATAATAAAGGGGCGGCGAGGTCGACGCTGATTCGACACCGAGGAGCCTCCGACCGTCTGGCTCATCATGTTCGCCAAATCCAGAGGCAGCAGCACGGCGCCGTGCGACCTGCTTCCCGATCCGATACGCAACACGTACGAGATCGGCAAGCAGTCCGCCACGGCCGGACCGGAGAACGTCTGGCGCATATACGACGGCTATCGGAAAAAGGACAGGATGGTAATTAGTTATAATCGCGGGAGGGAATCCCCCCGCGCGCTTTTTATTTTCTTTCCTTTCTCTTAGCACCAGGTACATCGGTAAACAATTCAGTTAACGACGTCGACTGATCGTGATTTAGTTTTCTATTTCTCTTTTGTGCGACTCTAATTAGAGTTAACGATATCCTCCGATGAAGAGAAGTAGATTACATTTGAATCGATCGGAATCCTCGGAGGGACTCGAGCACGAGAATGGGGATAATTTCGCTCGACCTCGGATCTAAATTGTCCTAAGTCGGGAGAGAGAGAGAGAGAGAGAAAGAGGGAGAGACTCTCGCGCTTGAATTCCTACGAGTTCTACGCGAGGGCATTCATTTGCGCGCTCACTTGCAGGAGGTCTCGATCTTCCTGTTCGACAAGCGATCCGTGGAGAAGCTGCACAAACCGAAGCGCCGGGAAACGGTCACGGACATCCTGCGCGCGGGCGCCGCTCGGATGGAGCGGTACTCGCACCCGAAGCTTCTTCAGGTACGTACGCCACTCACGGGCGAAGGTATTTGCGGCATGCATTCGCGAAATCACTCGAGGTCTCGAGGATGCAGCGTACGGTCTCTTCGACGTGCATACGTCGCCATCGAGAGTTCGTGCGTTTTCGCGAGCCGCTCCGTAGATCGATGGTGTTACGCGCGCTATATTTGACGGTATCGGACGATGCAGGCGTACAAAGTGGAGGAGTGCGCGGACACGCTGGCCTTCGCGTCCGAGCCGGTCCTCGCCAGTCTTGCGAATGTCCTGGCGTACAAGGAGCAATTGGCAAACACCCTCGCGGCGCAGTCCACGGGCCCGATGGGCGGCAAGCAGAATCATCCGCCGACCACCAGCCACCACCGCTCGACCTTCGTCAAGGAGTACGAGCTGCAGGAGCTCGAGGTCAAGTACGGCCTCTTACAGGTGAGAGAACGTTGTGTCAAGGATGCGAACGGAGGGAGAAATTCAAGTTGCATTTAAAACACACGTCGATCTGAATTCTCGCAAAAATTCCGTTAACAGTTTCGTTTAATTTACTCTGCGACGACGTCACGCGAAGGGTATTTTTTTTTTAAATTGCTAAATTAAATGACAATTAATTGCTTACGCGAGAAGGACAATCGTTACTTTTCTCTTTGCTACAGACCGATTTCCCGGAAACCTCGCTTCTCTTATTGTTTGTCTACTCTCGCGTGGACATACCTCGCCACTCCAAATCCGGGGCACCCCCGATAATGGGGTTCGTCCATTAGCAGTTAAGTCGCGTGTAACGAGACCGCGGAGGAGAGGGAAAACAAAAGGTGATGTGTTTTTAAGCGCCCATACCCACGTCGTTATAATATTGCCAATGCTTTCTCTCTCTCTCTCTCTCTCTCTCTCTCTCTCTCTCTCTCTCTTTCTTCTTTTTCCTCTGATATAATATTCAATAGACTCGCGCGCGATCGAAGTTTTCGATAAAAACTACACCCCTGTGTGTTATATTACGTTGTTACGATACAACGCGTACGTTTACAGCACGAAATTAGATATAGGCAGTGGCGGCAAACGGAGAAGAGACGATTTCGATATATGTATATGAGTACGCATGTACGACCGTGACATTGTGCGTAAGCACGGAATCGTAGCGATAACGGGGTCGCGTTGCGGAAAATTAAGTCGAATCCGAGCGCATGCGTGCACCAACGAGGGATGAAGAGAGAAGATGATAGAGAGAGAGAGAGAGGGGGAGAGAAAGGGGGCAAGCAGAGAGGGGGAGATCAAAGTGAATTTTCTCCAAAACGAGTTCCTGGTTGCAACCACGCGAAATCAACTCCGTCGCAGTAGAATGCCGCCCTTCGACGTAGTTCACATAATGGAATGTATTACGGAGGACGTAATAGAATGCTTAATGCATGCGTCAAACCCTCTCGAATCGCGAGTCAAACTTGGACCGTCGCGCAACAGCGATCAGCAACGTGGCTTTAACGACTCGAATTCGCAATTAAGTCTCTCGCGAAGAGTAAATAACTAAACCTGTTTCAACCGTTACGCGTAATAAACAGAAATTGGGCGGAGCGTGGCGGGATGGTTAAATGACGTTAGAGCTGCGAGGCACGAGAACGTCAAAGTTCGCTTCGTAAAAGTAATAGAATTAAAAAGCGAGGGTCCGGGCATTACGAGACCTTTTCCTACTTCTTGCAGATCACAGAGGCTCTGCTGTTTCTTCACGGCAACTGTAAATTTCTCCACAGAAACGTTTGCCCGACGAGCATCATTATCACGAAACGGGGCACGTGGAAGTTGTCGGGGTTCGAGTTTATCGGTAAGTCCAATCTCGTCATCCCTCGCATTAAAGATAGAGACACTAATCGAACTTTATCCATTTTTAGTCGGTATCAGCCACTTTTCATCAATCAGAGTATATAATACACGCCTCCCAAAGCCCTCGAATTGCCTAAAGCAAAATTTCGTCGATAACTAAATAGATTATGTAATATGTATAACGGGGAAACTTATATTGTAGCAAATTTCGTATATACAAAGGATTATTTTATCAGATGGTTTTAGTGATAGAGATATTTGCATTGGATTTATTACGAAATATAAATAAAATCGATTAAAGGTGAATGGCGCATCGGCGAGTGAAATGATAGGGAAGACAGATGCGCCTGATCCTTTTACGATTGCAGTTTCAATCAGAATGCGTTTCGTTTTGTTAGAGGGTGCCAAGGAGATACCGATAACCGTGCAATCGTGGACGAAGCACATGCCGAAAATGACTCAGCCGAATCTCGATTACATAGGTGAGGGACACCAGTCGTCCATTCGTGGCCTGTCGTTAACGCACGCCCACACGCCAGGAAAGCTACTACCAGTATTTTACGAGTCATGCAAGTTTGATAGTGAAATCACAGAGTTTACCTTTCCGTTTAACGCTCGCAGCACGGTTAAACACATTCCCGATCCCCGAAGCATGAAGCGGGGTAATAAATTTCAGTATGTAAATAGTGACTCTCTATAAATAGGCTCCTCTCTATAAATAGAGATGTATATCTTTATAAATGTGGGGATTCTCTTTTGGTAACAGAAACACACGGGAGAATCAATGTACAATCGCGAGATGTATTTTCGGAGTTGCATTTATTTAATATTTATCGCCGACTGTTTATTTTTCCTATCGATGCGATATACATTCGCTAGTGGTAAAATCTCGCATTTAACGTTAAACGCGCAAACGAAAATAGAGATCTAATTATACAGTCGTCACAACAGCGCAACGCGATTCGAACTCTGTTTTTATCGAAAACATTTGATAAACCCCGATCAAACGTAAAGTGATGAGCTCCCTCCGCTCGAGTTCGCTCAACGTCCAAAAAAAAAAGGGGGAAAAAAATAGAGCTGCTCCTACACGCGCATACGGGAGAAAAAAAAAGGTAAATTCGGCCACGTCAGCGGGATCGGATTTATGCGAGAAACTTCATTAACTTCGAAACTTTAACGATAAAACGGGGGTTGCTGCCGCTTTGCATCCCCGTGGCCTCGATCGAGCACTCCGAAAATTACCAGGGAGTAGCCTTTTGCACGTGGCCGTGTGAAACGACTTCCTATTTGCATTGTTGATGATTCTCTTCGCGCCACGTCGACGGGACGGGGCGCGAGGGGGCGGGGGGGGAAGGGTGGAAGAGGGATGAAGATCCGTTTGTGACGCGGCCGCGCGCAACATGTTGCAGCGCCGGAGGTGCAGCAGAAAAAGCTCGCGAGCTTCGCCAGCGACATGTACAGCCTGGGCATGACGATATGCGCGATCTACAATCAGGGTCGGCCGCTGATACAGGCGAATCACAGCTGCTCGGATTATCTCAAGCAGCTCGAGACCGTAAGTTAATCCGCCCGCGAGACGCGGACGGGACGACCTTCTCTCTTTCGCGGGATAATCTCTTTAAAAGCGTTTAATTCTCTCCGGGGAAACAGAGAGCGACACGGAATCTCCCTTTAATTTCCCATCTCTCTGATCTTCGTAAATAAACTTCGACTCTTTCAGTTGCTCTCCGTCTCTCACGTTACAAAGGAGTTCTACCTTCTTTTTCTGCATCGCTATGAAACATTGTCGATCGTAATTCCAAACGTCTAATCGAAGATAGATAGAGAGAGAGAAAGAGAGAGGGAGAGGGGGGGGAGGAAAGATTAGTCGTTTTTTTCTCTTTTGCCAGCTCGACGATCAAGTCGCCGTTCTTTTGCCGCTGATACCGATCCCGCTGCGGGAGGCGGTGACGCGACTCCTGCACAAGGACCCGATGCAAAGGCCGACCGCGCAGGTCCTCACCATGATCAAGTTCTTTCAAGACCCGTTCGTGCACGCCCTGCAATTCCTCGACGTCAGCAAGATGAAGGACGTGCATCAGAAGGAGCACTTTTACACGACGACGCTGAGGGAGCTTCTGCCGTATATGCCAAAGGTATGCGCGACGTTTCCATATTTAGAACGAGAGTGTGATATAGAGAACTCAAGTATCTAAATGCCGACCTGGATCCCTCGATGTAGGTCAAAATATGCGCGTTCGCGATGTCATCCTCCTTCGAGATTGAAGGCGGCTTATCGAAGATTCCCCACGAGTCACCGTTTTCCTCATTTTAATAACGATAATCCGCTTTCTGCCGCTAATTACTCCGGCATAATCTCTCTCCCCCCCATCCCCCTTTGTGCAGTTTGTTTTCTCGTGTGTTTTAATGCACCGGGGAGGAGGGCTCTCGCAATTCCGAGGGCGAATTCAATAGATTTCCGATAGATTACAAAGTGAGTGTAAATGAGATCGAATGGAAACAACGCAATGAAATTTCCACAGTGATAAGAAAAAGATCGATCAGCCGCGCGCGCTTTCTCTCTCTCTCTCTCTCTCTCTCTCTCTCTCTCTTTCTTTCTTGACACACGTCTGGCTCGTTTCACGTTGTAAATTTTACAATGTCACAAGTTATCGCCGCGCGCGCGTTCGTTCCGTGATTCGATTCCACCCTTTAAACTGCTGCGGTCATGCGGTCGCTTCCGCGAAATGTCACCCGGGCGTTTTCCGTTTTGTCTGCAGAAACTCTGGTATCAGCACATCTGGACGTATCTTCACGCGGAGTTGCAGACGCAGGAAGTGCTGTCGGCGGTGCTGCAGCCGATGCTGTACATCGTGCAGAGCAGCACGAAGGAAGAATTCGAGCGGATCGTGTTTCCTACGCTTAAGTATGTATTACACACACACATAGAACGTGAGCGGAAATAACCGCGTGAGATAGGCACATCTCATCTCACCCTCTCTTCCGTTTCTCTTTCTCTCTCTTTCTCTTTCTCTCTTTCCCTCTCGTTTCCCGCAGACCCCTCTTCACCAATCGAAAGTCGGTTCAGGGAACCGTCACCCTGCTGGAGAATTTGCACATCATCCTGGAGAAGACGCCCCAGGAGTACGAGCGCGAGGTGCTCTCGATGCTGTACATGTCCTTCGAAAATTCGACCATGCAAGTGCGGGTGAGCAAAGATTCGATATTTGTTCTGAGATTCGAAAAATGGCCAAATTCTCTAGAGTGCAATAGCTCACATTTTTAGGCGAGCGTCTAATTTTCAGTATAAATTTCTCTCAGTTTAGCATAAAAACATAATTTTATGTATAACCTCCCTTCAAGTAGAACAAGTCATGATAACGCCGAAATGACGTGAAAATAATTCATAATTGACCGAAAAGTGATTTTTAATAATCATATTGATGTCACTTTGTTGTCATGACTTTTTATTTCGCTTGGATCTATTTTAATTCACCGACAGCATTTACAAGTTTCGCAGCTTGATAACATATCGTTCCAATCCATCTTGCGCGATGGCGCAGCTTATAAATATGCACGATAACATAAATATGCATAGCCGTTGAAAAATTTGGTTTTCGTATCAACAAATCCGTTTGCCCGTCAGACGGCCGCGTTCGTGGCCGTTGCGCACGTGACGAATTATCTCGAGGACGACGCCATACGTAACGTGGTGCTGCCGAAGCTGCTGGACGCGTTCGAGAACAACTCGGCGAACGCCCGGGTGCTGATGGACGTGGTCCCGTGCATCCTGAGCCGTCTCGAGAAGCAGAAGATCATCGACTGCATCCTACCGCTGCTCTGTAAAGTCAAGCTGCAAGAACCCGAGATCGTCGTGCGGGTTGTAAGTAAGTGACGTAAAAAGCGAATACACGCGGATTACCCAACCAAAGGAAAAAAAAAACATACTCGACGAAGGCGATTAACTTGTTGCCTTATCTAAAAAGTATGATCGAATGCTTGCTATAACTGAGCTGTAAACATTTTTTAATTTTTATTTCATTTTTTATATTTTTAATTGAAACACATTTTATATTTAAAATTGACGTGCTCAGAAGATGTTTTTGCAATTTTATATTTTTCTGCTTTTATTCGTGAAGATAACCAGTGAATCTGGATCGTCGGAACGTGTCTCGATCTGGTGATGAACATTCTCAATGTGATCTCGAGAACTTTTTGGTCGAGTGTTCTTATTATCTGTCAGTAAGTGAACAGATATCGGCCGGGGATTTTTTAATATGTAATGAAGCGCGAGTATTAATATCCTAGTCTCGAGACAGAAAAATAAATAAGGGAAGTACGAAAAAGATAGCGGAGAGAGAAAAAAAAAGAGAGGCATTACCTGTCTCCCACAGGGACAGATATTCATCCTGGGAAGAAAGAAACGACCGTTGCCGCCAGAAACTCGCGCCTAATTGTTCTCGCTCGTTTCGCGTGTTCCAGACATTTACAGGCTGATGCTGACCGACAAGAAGTATGGATTATCGGTGAATTGGATGGCGACGCACGCGATGCCTTCTCTGCTACCGCAAACCGTGAACCCGAAGCTGAATCTCGAGCAATTCATCTTGCTCCTCGAGGTGCTGCAGGATATGCTGAACAACATCGAGAGGTAAACGCAATTAGCACTAAGATCGCACGGGGTAATGTATGCGTCGTGGGTAAATAAGAGTACGTAGTTACGAAGTACGGAGTAACAATTCTCCTGGCAGCCTAATTAATAATCATTGCGAAAATAAACGAGTATTCGCGCGCGCTTAATGGCGCGTAAAATCATTAGAGAGTTTTCTGTGAGATATTAATGTTTACTCGTGTGTGTGTGTGTGTGTGTGTGTGTGTGTGTGTGTGTGTGTGTGTGTGTGTGTGTGTGTGTGTTTAGAAGTTTTCTACATAAGATACGAAAGTATAACTAATCTTTTATATTGTAATTAAAATTAAACCCACGCTACTGCAGAACCTTTTTATCGTCGTTTCGATCGAGATCCTATTTGCGTCGCAATTGCGACATGCAGCACTCCGTAATTAGCGAATATTACGACTGCTAATTAATTAATATCGCCCAGCTATCGACCGACGCGCGTGCGTGTGTGTGTGTAACGCGTCTTTCGAGTTTTCGCTCACCGCGCGAGCTCTCCCCTCGCCCGTCTTTTCGAGTTGCAGAAATCAGAGGAACAAGCTGACGCTCGACAATCTCTCCTTGCCGAGCCCGGACAAGTCTCGACCCCTGCGACATCAGTACAGCACCGACAACGTGCACGTGCCGGCGTTTAACATCCCGAATTTGCGCATCGAGCAACGCAAGACCTCGTCGGCCGAGGATATGGCGAGGAAGAACAGCATCGGTACGTATACCACGCCATGAAAATGTCCCTCTAGTGCCTCTTTCTAATTGCCTGGGCGGCTCGTTGTTTCTTCGAGCCATTTGGGCGATTGAGCATTTCTTTTTCAACTTTCCTTTCGTAATCTCGTATTAATTTTGCAACGGGCTCTAATGTTCGCCCTTTTAACGTATTCATAACAGTTAAAAGGATCGCGCGACACTTTTCTCCCTTTCCCTACGGCGAAGATACTTAGACTTCCACTCTGTCGGACGGTTTCCATAAATATTAGCTAAACCGAGCGATGGTTAAATAAAATACTGCGGCTCCTTCGAGCGACAGGACTGGAGGAAGATCGGGAACGGCTCCATTAAGTTTATGCAATATTTATGGAAACGGTCCTCCGAGGAATTACACGATCCGAGTTTTACGGAGTACTAAAGCGACGGCTTTTCCTCCCCCGCACGCAGGCTCCATATCAACGGCCTCCGCGGAGAACATGACGCGGAAAAATTCAATGGCAGGTAAGTGAGAGATCAGACGAGGGGACGGTCTTTCCCACCCCCTTTTCCCGTGTGAAAAATTCACGGCGCCGACGGTTCTCGATCATGTGGCGAAGGATCGATTTAACCGAGCGTGATGTTGTCTAGCGATGTTCGGCGGATGGTTCAACTCGCCGTCGGCCAACGACAGCAACTACCTGCGGGTCGTCAACACGTTCACCAGCAGACGGCTGTCGGACAACACCCTGATGACGCCCAAGATCCGGATAGCGCCGTCCTGCGCGAGCTCACCGGGCGGGACGCCCGGCACCGGCGGCGGCGGCGGCCTGCCGATTCGCCGACACTCGAGCACCGGTCCCCAGGAACGACGCGGGTCCAACATTAATTTGTCCCCGCCCACGGTATATACACATTTACGTTGAGAGAGAAATGTCCAAGTATCGAGAAGCAAATACACACACACTTCTCGTGACGTATTCTTCGGTATTTATTTGTTTTAAAAAGATTTATTTTCGATGACGAAATATATACCTTTTTCTATAAAATATATCTTTTTTTTTATTAATCGGTTTATTTCTTAGGAATAAAATTTGTAGAGCAAAATGTACATTATTTCCCGTAAAAAAATTTGTAGTATCTTTATTGTGTAAACCGAGAATAAATATATTAATTCATTATAATTTCCAACATTAATTATTGCTCGTTTTGACCATTTTTATTCATTTTGTATTGCATTTGCATAGCACGAGCTGGTTTTAATAATAATTGTAGTATTTTTCTCTAACAAATGGTTTATCTTAATATGGTGAAATAAAAGTTTCATTTCTAGGAAATGAATAATTTATTTTTCCACGCGCTATCTCTTCTAAATAAGATCTATTTTACAGAAATATGTTTTACAGAACATTTCATAAAAATGTATATTTCGTTTTCACAAGTAAATTTTTTTATAACAAATAAATATTGAAGGGGACGTCACAAGAAGTATTTGGTTCTTAATACTTTGACGTTTTTCTCTCAGTGTACACAATTACACATACATACGCGCATAATACATCATTCGCATGTACTCTGTAATTTGCACGTCGCGAAACGTAACGAGATAAAAGGAATAAAGAGAATATAAGAGAATCTCTTTACGATTGATAAAACGCGGAAGAGCCCGCGCTTCTAAAACGAGCCCGTCGAGAATGCATTCAACCCTCCTCCTCCCCGTTACGAGGGGCGGTCTCCGGTTTGAAAATTAAATATTTAACGGGAGTTAAATATTCCGAAATACTAAGTAGCATCCGCGGGGTTCAAGCTAGCGTGACCCACTGACATTCTTCGGGAACAATCGGAAAACTACCTGCCACCTATATAAAAGCGAATCTCTTCTATTGATCACGCGGACGGCGTAAAGCAGAAATAAATCGGTGTCGTTAATTGATCCGCCGCGCGGCGTATTAATTGACGCGCGGAGTATTAGCGGAGTATCGCGCAGCGAGAAATATTAACGGCCGAGTAATTTCATTTTTCTAGAAAAAATTTTCCTCTTTCTCGCGCGTACTCTCGACATGATCGCTCGATTGATCGAGCTAAAAAAAATGCAGTTCGGGTCTGCTGTTCGCAGGGTGGCGGAATGCCGATCACAAGTAGCAGCGTGCCGTATCTGCTCAGTTCGAGCCTGAACAGTATTCGCGGCTCGAGACGGCCGTCCGTGTCCTCGACGTCGTCGCAGCAGGGGCTCGGGCTACTGCAGCAGGTTGGCTCCAGCATGGTAAGACAACTACCCCCCATCTGCCTGAACCTGAACGGACCACCACCACCACCAACACTCTCTCCATCACTCCAGCTACCGGGACAGCATTCCCACTGACCCTCCGTTACAGTGTAAGGATATTCACTAAGCCTTAACTCGGTTCGCGCCTACCGCTCTCTCTCTCTCTCTCTCTCTCTCTCTCTCTCTTTCTCTCTCCGATTTGATCAACTCTCCCACGCACATGATCCTTAGATTAGATTTCTCTCTCTCTCTCTCTCTCTCTTTCACACACACTCTCTCGATTAATTCGGAGAGACCGTCGCAAAGGCGCGGTATCGAAATATTGATCGGCGCGGTCTTCACCGTCGGTGATAAACGGTGACGATGAAACTGAATAATTTCGAAAACGCTTTGTTTTTCCTGTGGGAGACGGGTTGCAGTGGACTTTAATCGCGCGCGTTTCTCCCTCGATGTAAATAAGGCTTGACAATATTTCGAAATATTTCGATGAAAAATGAGGATTCTGCGGTAAAACCCTTTCTGAAGTTACTTGAATTCAATAGTGGATTCGTTATTTTCTCAACGCGGACGAGAAACGTGATGTAAGGACACTTCCTCGCTCGTCTGATAGAGATTCGGAGACTTTTACAAACTTTTCTAAACGAGTGTCCCGTGTTAAGAGAGAGACTCCCACCGAGATTCGCGCTCTTCTTCCAAGACCGATCGTTAGCGCGTTTTCCTCACTTTATTGTCGCGAGAGAACACGTCTCGAGAAACGGGCGAAGCGTAAAGGACGACCCTCTCTCTCTCCTCGTGTTGCAGTACCAATTCTTCAATAGACAGCCCGAAGCGTGAAGCGCCAACGATCCACGTCGTTGAACGAGACTCGGGCAAGATCGCGGTGGTGGTGGAGTCTCTGACTAGCGCGCACCGATCCCCATGCACCCTCGGCCAGTCGTAAGGAAGATAAAGTCGTAAAGAGGAGGAGGAGGAGGAGGAAACGTGACGATGGCTCTCTCGTCCAAGGACTACGTCCCGGCGAACGGGAGATGCTGAGACGTTGATTCTCTCTTAATTGGCCTCGGAATCAAACGCGAAGACATCTCCCGCCTAGGATCGATCCCCCCGAAGAAGAGGAGATCGGAGGGGAATGGGGAGAGCGGCTCGCTCTGGCTTAACGCGCGTACAATCTGATACCTAATAGTAACATATACGTATATAGTTATATATACACACACAGAACACTTTTCGCGGCAGCCGACAGGGCTACAGCCGCGGACTGATGGCCGTCAATTGGTCCGGGGAAAACCCCTCCTTCCCCTACCCAGGTCGGGCTAATATTTGCGTGTATCTTCGTATACATCGTCCTCGCCGCCGCCACGTAGTGGCGACGGAGGGTTCAGGGATAGATGATTCTTTTCGTTTTTGGAAGTGCATATACGTGTACAACTCAGGCGTGGGCACACCCGGGATGCATCAGAGGACATTGAGAATCTCCCGACTGAGTTTTTTAAGTGGTGAACATTAAAGTGAGATTAATTTCTGTCGTCGACCGTCGGATTTCGGTTGATCAGATGACCCGATTTACGTGCTATTTCGCTTCCTTTATTACGTTATTCATTAGTGATTAGGAAGTCAAATCACACTTATCTCGCTCAATATGGCCGTCCGACTTCGAACTTGTTATCAGAATCACCGATCGTTCGCTGCGAGGCGGAGATTTCGCAGCATCCGAGTTTCCCCGAGATTTTCGACAAGATAAACTGGAGATGTATTTGAGAGGGTCTCGCGACTTCTGATCCATCTCGTGTGTACCAGGGAGGCATGTCGTAGGTGTAAGTACACGCTTACTCAGAAAAAGAAAGCAAATACATATACGTATATAATAGATATTATATATATATTATACATCTCTCGTAGCCACGTACGGACAAAAGAATGAATATTTTTCTTGTCGATATATATTTGTCTATGTAATAATCTATAAATATGTATATCGTAATAACGGCGTGCGCGTAACCAGAGGCGCGTCCTAGCACGTGTCTAGCCACGCCGTCAGTCGTCAATTGTCGCACTACACAATCACTAAATCTTAAGGTAGCTTTTATAATAACTCAGGCGATGTCGTTGTGCGAAGGCGGGTAACGCGCACCTTTTACACACACATTCACACAAACACACACACACACACACATGCACGCACGCACACATACGCGCAAGCTTTGAGTTTCCCCCCGGAGCACGACGCGGTATTGTCGATTGAATTGTCGCGCAAATAATGATATCGATAAAAAGAATAACTATGAATTGTTCGATGTATTTTATCCGTCTATCTCTTCTCTCTTTCTCTCCTCTTTTAAAATATATTTCCCGATACAATCAGTGACATAATGGGGAGGGGAGAGTGAACGGAAATATGTTTAACAATTCATAGAATTATTCCGTTTCTAAAGTTTCTTATAAAGGAGATCTCGATGTCGCGAGCAGACAGTCAGATTGTCCTGGCGATAGCGCTGAAGTATTTATAAGAATTACAAATTGAAAGATGCGGAGCCATTTATTAATTAATTGCAAATCGTGATAATTAAAAAACACGATTGCAGTCGCGAGATTGAACTCGGGATATGTTAGGGGGGCCGAATGTAATGTCGTTTATATAAAAAAGTTCTTTTTCTCTGTATGAAGTTTCGTTAATAGAATTTATTAATTATTTAATGATATAATCATCTTCTCTCTGATTGTTCACTTATTTATTAATTGTTTAATCCTCTTTTCAAAGAAGCCAATCGGTTTTAATTTGCTTTAAGAAGCTTTGAAAAAGACGGATGAGTAAGTATAAAGATTTGAACGTCATTTGCTTTTACAACGTTACAACGTTCCTTCTTCATACGAAGTGCTTTAACGATCGAAAAATATAATAATCCGGTGAAATGAATACGATAAATGGACAGAGAAGTAATTCCTATTTTTTCTAATTCCTTTAATGTTTTCTTGCGAGGACTTCATTAGGATGATTGAGCATTGTGATATTTCAAAATCAAACTTAGTTTTTTTCGAGAACGGAATTAAAAAATTAATGAATAAGTGAACGATCGTCGTAGAGAAGATAACATCTATATTATTAAATAAATAATAAATTATGTTGACGAAACGTATCGCTTACATTATTTATAGAAATGACATTTCTTTCCGGTACTTTTGGTATAATACAAGAAAAACATAATGAATAAACCGATAACTCAAAAATTTTACAAAGAAGGACACGGCGCGAGTTGCAAGAACATTCGTAAAATAATTAATTAATCGTCATACGTTCGAGGGACGGAGAAAGAGACGGCGAGACAGAATATTCGACTTGAAAGGATATAGAGACATATCGTTAAGCTTTACGTGCTTATTACATATCCCAAACGTATTACATATCCCAAATCAACCTACTTGACTTATGACGTAGCGAAAGCAAGTATATTTTCCAGGGGAAAACAGATGCTGCGTCAGGCAACCACTCACGAATTAGAAATCACATTTCTCCGGAATTCTCCTACTCTCGATCGGTCGAGTCTTCCTAATCCGGGGATAGTCACTCAGGGTGATTTTTTGGCACCCCAGCAGCGAGGAAATGAAACTCAGTCACCAGCAGTTCTCTTTACTGACGTTATTAATTTATTATTATGATGTTTCATTATTTATATAATAATTATTACGGTGTTAAAAGAAAGTGTGCGAATAGAGTCGTTTCTCAGACACGACTCCCCGTACTCGACGGCGACTCGTCGTTTCCTCCACCCGTCTTCGCGAACGCGGAACCGCGCCGATCGTAAGGTCGGACCGTCGCGCCGATTTCAAAGATCCTGGCTTCCCGTCTGCAGTTTTCTAAAACTAAAAGAGGAAGGAAAAAAGCGAAAAAAAAAAAGACATTCGTTCGTGTGTGACTATTTATTCTAACTAATGGCGTAAGATTATACAAAGTTAAGTGTCCTTAACGTTAGGCACACCCCGACACGTACTTACACTTGAGAACGTACTTGAGAAAGTAATATGTAAGGCGGTTCCAGGAGACATCGAGGCCTCCCGCTATTTCTCCCTCTCCACCCTCTTTTTCTCTCGCGTACTTTTGAAATATAGGCATACGAAACGGAGAAACTCACGGAGGAGAGATGTCGAAGATTGTGATTAATTCTATCACGGACAATCACGGACAATCATTTACACGTATCAAGAATTAATGAGGTAGTTGTACGCACGACACGCATTTCGTTTAAGTATTAGAGCCGCGTTTGGACGAGAAATTCTGTTCGCGACCCAAACGTAAAAATGATTAATTACAGTAATGATCGTTGAATAATCGTTGAGTGAGGCGATCACTCGAGGCAGGAGCGTATTTTATTTTTATTATTTTATATTGAATATATTCGTTATTATTTATAAAATATTATTTATTTATAACTTTAAAGTGAACTATATATTTATAATATGCACCATGATATATTTTATATCATAAATATATAACATGCATATTTATGGTGTAAAATTATTATATATTTATATTATCGCACATACTCTTTTATTTTTACTATCGTTTCGATCGTCATTACTTTCATGTCGCATTAAATTATTCAAATCATATATTTGCGCAATTTGGAAAATTAATTTAAAAATAATGAAAACAAATTCACGCGGAGGTATCCTTTTTTTTATCCTCGCGATCGGAAGAGTAATTCAGACCAGCGTTTTCGCTTGTAAACTGTTAATTAATTTGATGTTAATTCCATGTTCCACTTCTCGACTCGATCGCTCCACCACTCGTCTTCCTCCGCATCGCCAGGGGAATACTTAATACTCGGGAGTCGGTCAACATCGCGCGGCGTACAATCAAATTACGTAGCGCGCACTGCGATGTCGTTTCAGCCCTTCTAGCTCGTCCAAACGCGCGCGTATTCCGCGCGAGAAGAGAGGCAGCCTGCGTACCACATCGATTTTATCGATCACGAGAGTATCGCAACGCACAAATTGCTCCCGTACCGTGGCAGGGGCGCGTTTATTTAGCGAATCGTTCGTTCGTGTAAAACGGCCGGAAGTCGTCGGCCCGGATGAATATTCAGAGGCGTCGAAACGCGCGAAAGTGCTATTTTAAGGGAGAAATCGAAACGAAAATCATCAACCCCCCTTCCCCGCACGCGGCCTAAAAGAGCGACCTTAAAAAAAAAAAAAAGAGCGCGACCGGATAAACGCGCCGCTATGGTACAATCGCAGATGTTCCATTCGTTTCTGCACTTTCCCTTTGGATGCCTCTCACGCAATATGTCAATATATTCCAAATACGTAAAGGTATGATTCTCACGGATTTCGAGGAACGATTCTGGTTTTGAATCCTCGATCTCTCGATCCGTCTCCTCGCGTCTCCTTGGCGCGGGGCGAAAAGACTGTCTTTTATGTCTGCTACTTTTTGAATTACTTTAATTACAAAGCGCTACGCGAGCTAACGGCGATTAAGTAACTTTGGCGTATTTGTTGTTTGACTCGACGATGGAAAGAGCGCGAGACGGATTTCGAAAAGTTCAATTTCCAATCAGCTTAAATCGACTCTAGCTTTTTTTTTCCTGTTGAGACTCGAGATAAATTCCGATCAATATTTCCCGGCGCGCGTCTCTCGGAGTATTTTGAATCCACACCGTGAGGGGAAAAAAAAATCAACGCGAGTAAAATTGTAAATTTTGAAACGCACCGCACCGAGAAATTATTCTGTAGGTAACGATTAAGTAACTAAAGGGAAAGTATTCCTTGATCACGAACGTCGAATACGGACTCTTTGAGATCGGTGGTAGAACCAAGCACATTCTAAATTGCAATTTCGTAATTAGTGGACGTAGAGAAGAAAAAAAAACAAGTACCGTACCTGAAAAAAAAAAGAGAGGAACCGAAGCACCGTGACATTCAGCACCTCCAGAATAAATCGATAAGATGTATAGAGATTATACGTAAGTGTGTTAAGCGAGAATATTTTTCAACGTAATTCGTCAGACGTTAATTCGTATTGGATGTATGTTACGCTCGGGAACTCTTTGCACAGATCAACCGATCCTAAAGAGCATAACTCTTACTGTGTACTTCTGATTTATATTGTAATTCGCCTTTTTATCCTTCCTCCCCCTCTCCCCCCACTCCCCTTTTCTTCCTCTCTCTCTTCTCTTCCGAAAAAGTACGGTTACGCGCGGATCAACATTTATCAGCGCGTTTCCCAAACGGCGAATCATCGTATTATTGTCAGTATAGAGATATTCTCTCTCGCGTAGTAAAAAGTATTCGTCACCGGCGAGTAAAATGCTCAACTGATCCCCGTCAAGATTATGTGTTCAGAAATACGATACGTTATACTCTCTGCGACGTCGTTAGCGGTAAGATAGCATTCAGAGATCTATTCAGAGAATATTAAAAAAAAAATACAATCCTTCTACAAATTATACATACATATGATTATAAATGTATATTTCATGTATTCGTTTTTAAAAATACAGTCAAACTACCGTTGTATCGACGTAACGCTGAAATTTTACACCCGACACTTCCGTTTGAGCCTCTTCCGTCTGTGTAGCCAATTACTCGTCAATCACAGCTTTACCGTTATAATGAGATCATGTCTAAAACACTTATTACTTTATTGTCATAAAAAAAACTAAATATGTACATGATGAAGATAAATAGCATATATGTATACAATTAGAATTTTTATTATTAACACTGTACATACAATTTGACTTTTGTCCTGTAAATTTTCTTTTCATTTGGAAAACTAAAAGCACAATAATTAATTGTAATGTTCATATGGAATTTTTTTTTCCAATAAACAACTATACGAATATTTTCCAGAAATATTAAAGTATATGTAAGAGATCGTTGAAGATCGTTTTTTTTTATATACTTGTCAAAGTAAATTAAACTTAAGTGTCGTGATTTAACGTGTGCTGAAAAACAATGTGTATACGAGGTATGTGTGAACAGGAAAATTAACATGATTATTTTCTTATTAATATATATAATTATTATGTAATAATATAAAGATACATTATACTTTGTTATTATGAAACTAATTCTTTTATGCTGATAAATGCGATAGATTACGTTACATTTATTTTCGTGTGATATTCTACAATTAGAACTTTGTGTATCAATTTTTTCAACTTTGAAATTTGCGAGATAAGTTTTATTAGACCAAAGGATCAAAAGCTCTCCTCTTTGCAATATTGTGATACACTCTTACATATACTCTCGGGGAGTATTTCGACTTTTGTATTTTGGTTTGGATAGACACTATTTCGGCAGGCGTGAGGAACGACAGTAGTTTTTGTATCGTAGGCGTTTTCTCGTATCGCTTGGCCTGTTTCTTACGTCGAAGCAGAGGCAATTGCACCACGGATAACTTTTTTTGCTTTTTTCTCAATGGCTTACCTCTATGATTTAACGTTTCATCAGTATGATTTAACGTTTCATCAGTATGATTTAACATTTCATCAGTATGATTTAATTTTAATGTTTCCAGCGTTGTTGAATTAATTTGCTGCTCATCCGTACGTTTTTCAGGTAAAGTTTCCTCCAGCTGGTCGAAGAAATCGATTTCGTCCGGATCTTCAAATAACTTAATTCGATTCGTATCCGGGACTCTCATTACCCTTTGACTTCCCAACCATTCCGCATCGTCTCTCGACGCAGCGAACATGCTCGTGTCCGCGTCTAACGCTTGCGGTTCCGTTTTAATTGTAACGAAGGTCGGATGGTTCGGCAAGTTTAAAGAAGGCGCGACGCCGCGTTTCAACTTCCTTACCCTGAAGGTCACCAGGTAATCGTCGTCGGCGAAGTGCCGGTAGCACACGGCGCATTTACTTATCTGCTCGTCGGTCAGATGCTGAAGTTTCTCGGAGTAAATCAAGTTCTTCCACTTCTGAAAGAGAGCCGGATTCTTGGGGATCTGATGAGACGGGGCATCCCCGCCCGAGGGACATCCCTGGACGCAGCACGCCCTGCCCATAATCTAAAACAGAGATTACACGTTGCTAAGGCGTTATCGTTCATAATCAACGATCCCTCAATCTAAGTAACGACGATTGTCACGATAACGTCAGGATGCCACATTGCTGAGATTTAACAAAAATTTTCAAGATCATCTCGATTTTATCGCAACAATCGTTTCCATTCACCTAAGATAACCGCGTCTCTGAATAACCTTAAAATGGAGTCGTGGCTCATCTCATCGCACGAGACGACGCGTCACGTGACCGGCGCTCGTGCTACTTTCGGATGGCGCCGACAGATGGCGGCACATGAACTGCGTGCGGTGGAGTCCGCCGCCATCTTTCTCGACGGCCAGAGGAGAGAGGTTTCGCGTGGTTTCGCGTGTTTTCACGCCACACGGCGCCGGTGACGGTGCGCGCGTCGCGTCCGTCGTGTCGTTCGTGCGCACGCGTCGGCGGCACTCGAATCGTCGTGTGCGGGAGACCCTGGTCTACACGCGAATATTTGAAAAGTGCGGCTGTGTCGCGTGTGCCGGAGCAACGTCGGCCGTTCTCTCGCGTTCCTCGCTCCGATCGTCCGGTCGCCGTCGGCCGCGTCTCGTCCCGTCCGCGACGAGTGCCCTCGGCTCGAGTGCCCGGGTCGCGTCGCGAGTGTGGCATGCGAGGAAGCGCACCCGTGGCCGCTTACCCGCGTCGTCCACGAAGCACGAAGGCTCGTGCTCCTCGATGAGCCGCTGCTCCGACGTCCCGGCGGAACGACGATGCAGCGAAGTGGTAAGTGCGAGACGACGCATTTCTCTCCCACTCTCTTTCTCTCTCACTCTCTCTTGTCGACACCTGTTCGGGAGACACACGGCGCCGACCATTTTGGGAGCCGCCAAATTTTCGTCGTCGATACGGCGCGACCGGTCGATACGCCGTGGACCGACCTAACCTACCAATTTAACTAATGGTTACTCGCCCTCTTGTCCTCCTCCTCTTCCTCCTTCTCACCCCCTCTCGTTCTCTCGACAGGTCAGATTAATTAGATCTCATCAGCGTCAAAACTCTGTTTTCTTTTTTCTTCTCTTTTACACGCAGCTGTTGCAACTGCAGTACGAATTAAGGAGAAAGATTGGGTAATCTGAAACACTAATCTTGTAGTATTGTCAGTCTCTCTTGTGCTTCGTTGCACAAGGAAAAAGAGAGAGAAATAATGGACCGAGTTTACATTAATCTAATGTTTCACATAATAAAATTGGTGTTTTTAAATTATGTGTGCGTTACGTGACGGGACTGATTTTAACAGGTGTCTACTTTTTGGAGGCCATCTTTGTTCACTCGTGTATCCGCGCGTTATTCTCGGCATTGTTTTCTAGCGTTAACGTCAATGATTTAGCATAAAAACACCGCGTCGATGGCCTTTCTCAAGCGTTTCGCGTAACCT